>NC_141617.1:8880686-9180686 GCF_047967505.1 Dipteris shenzhenensis | reverse complement strand
AGGTTTGTGAGCACTAGGGGTGCTATCCTACCTAATCTACCCACTCAATTTAAAAAACAACAAAAAATAACTTGAAAGTGCCAAATGAGAGATTTTCCAAAGAGGTGGCTGGCATCACAGTCATGCCACTTCCAAATTTGATTCAAACTTCATTTCTTGGTGTTTTTAGTGAGATTTGACAATGCACAATCTTAGCAATCATGCAACCTAAGTACTCCTATGATTTGACAACAAAAAGCAATCCAAAACAAGCTTCAATGCATCAAACATGCTCTATGGATAGAAATGATAGTTTTTGCTTTTTCTACTCCAAACACTCTTTTTCCACTCAAAACAATCCTATTCTCCACTAACAACATTGTGATTTGTTAACAAAAGAAATCTTATGCATTGTGAAATCATACCTCAACAGCGGTGACAAAAATGTGTAGTTCGACAATGAATCCACATGTCATAGCAATTTTGGAGGAATGCCAATGGAGACTCCACTACCAAACAACTCCTTGTGAAATCTTTGCAAGCATTAGCCTATCACTTGTGTCACGCAAGTGCTTACCGGATTGTGCTAACATGATTCCACGAGAATGAAGAACGGGGAAAGGAAAGGGGAGAGGGAAGAGAAGAGAGGGGCAGGGAGTGTGGAGCAAAAGGGAAGAATGAAGGAAGGGGAGTGGAAATCACAAGGAAAAATACAATGGAAAAGCAATGGGAGTGGCAATCACAAGGCAAAATACAATGGAAAAGCAAGAAGCAAGAGAATGAGAGAGCTTGTAAAGTTGCATGTACACAATGAAGACCAAAGACAAACTTTTGGCCATTTGTACACTCCACCTTTTGAAGGGAGGGCCAACAATTTTCTCTCTTTCACCTCTCTCACTATCTTTTTCCAAGAACTTGGGCCCATATGGCTCCAAGGTGGATATCACATTGCCTATCTCACATCCTCTCCTACTTCTTCACTTGATCTTACAAACACCTGGCGCTTGCATGAACTGTTAACCATGGCGGCTCTCTCTCTCTCTCTCTCTCTCTCTCTCTCTCTCTCTCTTCCTATCCCTCTCCTTCCTTGGAACAACCCTCATAATACTTCATGTGGTGAGTATTATGAGGGCTACAAACAACCTTTACTTGTTTTGAGTTCAAGAGATAGACTAGTTGCTTAATGCTACTCCTAGAAAGACTTTTCCAAGTTTCGATGCTCTCCTCTATTTTGAATTTAATTTACACAATTTATTGATAGATAATCAATACTTACAGAACTGTTAGTTATCACTTTTGCACTCGTTTTGGGATTCTAAAGTTGGTGACATCTATATTTATCTTTCCTTATTCTTGATTGCTTGCAAATTGAAATTCTACAGGTGAAGCTCCTCTTAGCCAAAAAATCCCCTCTCATACAAGCTTTTATCATCTTTCCTTCTTTCATATTAGCACCAGATTATTGCCACTATATAGCAAGGCAGTTTCTCTTCTACACCAGCATTGAACCTCTACTCCTTGGCCATATGAACTTAGGTTAAGTATTCTAATGATGTACTCACCTTATTCACTTGGCTTCATATATCCATCCTCACCATCAATAGGCATGGTGTAATTTATTTAATTCGTCCTTTCTTTTTTGCTTTTTTTCTCTCTTTAAGATAGGATAAGAATATGAATCCTTTGGCAATCAAAGGAAGATTTATAATGACAATTCGACCCACAACAAGAAGATATTTTTGTTTGACTAGAGATTTTGTCCACAATTTCATGTTGTCCTAGACAAAAAGATAGTAAGAAGGAAAATCTTTTAGGAAGCTTGTCTTGTTAAAGTATTCGTCTATATTTCTTTAGTTCTCTTTGCAAACACAAATTGAACTACGAAACTTGTGATTGCATTCATGTTGTATTATTGAAATTTACTCCAAAAAGTCAATGGTTATGAAGTGCAACATTCATCGAATGTCATGTCTTCTATTGGCATTAGGATCCTTATTTCATAAAGAGGTGGTTTAGGATATTAGCAATAGAGATTTGTAGTATGCCTTCTAGTAAATTGTTATATGATTATTGTCTGCAATTCTTTTATATTGTCATTCAATAAACTCTAATCACTAGTAATATGTTGGGTTACAAAAGAGGTAACTACTTTGATAACTTCTAACTCTTGTACATATTTTGGTTGTAGTATGTCATGTTAATGTTGACCACATCAACTTTGGAATAAAGTGGAAAAAATGGTCATTGCCAACTTTACCCATACTTATGGAGCCTTTAAGGAAAAGCGATTTGTGGATGTAATGAATTACACTAGTAAGAAAACATTGTTTTCTTAATAAAGAGGTTGGTAATATGGTAAATAGCAAGCCAAACATGAGTTTTTTTGGCTTAGATTGAGTACTCTTATGAAGATTCTAAGAGAAGAATTAGCTAACATTAGATTTAGGTTCCAAGCTTTGACCCTTTCTATGGCTCATGTATCCTCTTGGGAAAACCTCATTTCTTCACATTTATAACTAGTGTTAATTATTTTTTGAGAGATTTTTACTTGCTTGACTTGTTTAAGGCAAAATCTATGCTTGTGTTCTTGGTTGTTGGTTGTTGCTTGAAGTCATTTGCTTAAAACCCTTGAGTTTCCTTTAGCCTCATTTTGAAGTATAAAGGCACAGAGTCAGGCTATGCTGTGAGCTTGGACATTTGAGACTATACCCTTGAGTTTTGAGAAGGGATTTTTCCAAGTTTGTAGAGTAGGAGGTTCAAGCGATGTTAAATGCCCCAAGAGTTGAATAGTCAAGCAAGGAATATTAGATAGAACCAAATATCTATGCAGGCAGTGCTTAATAGAGCACATTGGAAAGTGTCACTTGACGATAAGCAACAGCCCTTGGTGAGAAAGTAAATGGAAAGCTAGTGCTGACAACACTAGAAAAGGGTCCATTGTAGACCAACGTGCCTCCTACAAGGGAAAACCTTTAGTATAGGCTCACTCTGTAGCCTCAAACACATAGCTAGTTAGGCCCTAAAACAAGATTAATAGATTTTCAGTGTTGTTACCAAGAAATGAGCAAGTCATAAACTGGATTATGGACTAATTTTTATTTCCTTATTCAAGGCTAGTTTCATGTCATATTGTGGAAAGAATCCTAAAATGACATGTGCATGAAAATAAGAAGAGTAATTTAAATAGCAATGCTTCTAGTCACTAAGGGTGAGTGGTAGAATATCAATATTCTGTAAGGGTGAGTGGTAAAAGCTCACTTTTCCCTAAAAGCTCCTTTTTGTGGTTGAGAAATCAACATCTAAATTTTTTTTAATTTAAAACTTGTAAGGTTTTTCAATTTTTGTGATTTTGGTATGTTTTTACCTTTTTTGCTTCCTTTTTCCTCCTCCATTTTCATCTTTTCGCACTTTTGATCCCTTGAGTGATCAAGACAATGGGAGAATAGTTTTCATTTGACAAACTCACAATTATAAGAATTGTCTACACCTTTTTTTGCCCAAGTAATTTTCATCCTTTTTACCCTTTTCTCTCAAGTGAAGGATAGAGTCCTTTTCATCTTTTTTACCAGTCAAGGCTAGATCTTGCTAAAGGAACCCTTGATGCTAAAATCAAGGAGTCACCTTTTAAGAAATTCAATGGAGGAGTTCTTACTAGGTCGAGATACTTAAAACTTTGATCAACTTGACACCACTAGGAATAGGCATATTGAATCAACATTGCTAAGCATTCAGAAACCCACATACTAATTAAAGAATTACCCAAAATTTTGGTGCAACAATTTGTAAGAAAAAATGTAGATATTATATTCAACTTTCACATGAAATTTGCACATGTGTTTGAGAACACACACAAAGGTGTTACCTATGGATTTTGGTCCTAAGGAAAATCCTAATCCTTTAAGACTGAGACCTTTAAGTTTGATTCTGAGATACTCATAAAGGTGCTGCCTATGGCTTCTTGTCCTTAGATAAATCCTTCAAGGTTCGGACCCTTCAATATACATGAACCTCACCCTCACTCATATCCACACCACTATAATAATGTACAATCGAATAATTCATTTTCTTTTTCCTTTTTTCCAATAGCGTACCTTGTCAAACTAAAAGGTCATTTCTGAATCAAGTTGAGATAAAGCAAAATGTTGTATAGCGATGACTTATTAACAAAAATTCACCTAGGACTTAAAAAGTTTTAGAAGGACACTCCTAGCCCCTTTGATGCTTCATCTTAAAATCCTAAAGTTATTAAGCTCAAAGAAAAAAGGTGACATGGCAAGGTAGGAAATGTTTGGTTAGGATGCATTCAAATGAACAAGTTAAATATGAAGTGTTGAGACAAGATGTAACTATAAATAGCAACCTCCCAAATACGATATAACAACGGTATGCAAATATTGGTTAAACAAGGACACAAGTTGCAAAGCCAACATTTGTATGCAAAGTTGGTACTAAAGTACTAAAGGATGGATGCTTCACCCATGAACCTTTTAATTAGGCTGCATTTGAATAAGAAAAAACTGAATATCAGAGACCTAGGATGGGATTTAATTACACATAATGATGTGCCAAATATATTACAGCAAGGCATATTGTAAAATAGTATTCAATCAAGAAAACAAAGTTGCAAACTCAACAACTCTAAGCAAAGTTGGTGTCAAATCGTCCAAAAATTGATGTTTCACATAGATTTTCAGTACATTAGGGGAATTTTGAGCTCAAAAAGGGCCTCTTGCATTAGACCCTTAAGCAACGTGATTAGGGGGTTGGCCAATGAGGAGCCTTATGCATTAGAAAAATGGAGGATTCTAAACTCCTCCTCATTGGTGGACAAAAAAGCTTGTCAAAAATTTCACCCCTTTCACCAATGTAAAGGGAAATTTGAACTTTGAGCTAGCAATCGTGGCCATTGGATTGAATAAGACCATCAAGGGTCTAAATTGCACATCCACCACAATCGTCGATTATGGAAGATCCAACAACTCAAATGCGGCTGCACCCACAACATTAATGTGCACCCATTGAACATTTGGTGATGCCTACGTGCAATTGGCTTTGGGCGATAGATATTGTGTAGATCTAATGGCTGTCGTGGACTGCAGGGGTGAGAAAGCACTGGCCATCGAACGCTTGGTGCACTCGCAAGCCATGTAGACAAATGGCACATGCAAGCTTTTAAGCATTGGATTATAGCCATCGCTTTGTGATCATCGATCTACATTTGGTGCCAATCACGGCCCATTTGATCAAGCTCTCATCCTATGGTGTGCCATTAGATCAAGTTTTGAATCTCCCACGTGGCAAGGCATTGATCATTGCATCATTTGTGACCATTGGATTGACTTTCTCATCCAATGGACCAAATCAAATGACTGTCCCGAATTGTTGGATCATGTAGTCATCCAAGGGTCCCCAAAAGCTAGGCAATGCAAACCATAGGATCACTATGAGAGATCCAATGTGAGAGTGCTCTCAATGGAAGCGAAACAAAAGAGGGAGAGAGGGAAACAAAGAGCCACACAACTTTTTGGTGGGTGCAGAACACCCTAATCTTCTTTTTCATTCATTTAAATATGTGTTTGAGTATTGTACATAAGCGAGGTAAAGGCACAGTGACCTTTAACCCCCACAACCTCCCACTTAAGGACAATGTGCCTTTAAGGGAGAACAACCAGTGAGCATACTATCCAACCGTTGACTAGGTAGACTCTTCGTCAGCATATCTGCAGGGTTATCATCTGTATGAAACTTGACAAGCTCTATACGCTTGTCCTCAAGTACCTCCCTGATGAAATGGTACCTGACCTTAATGTGTTTGGTCTTTGCATGAAAGACCGGATTTTGTGCTAGCTGAATAGCGCTCATGGAATCACTATGCAATGTTGGTACACTTGTATGAATCCCCAAATCTCCCACTAGCCGATCAAGCCATATAGCCTCCTTGCAACCCTCTGTGGCTGCAACATACTCAGCCTCTAAGGTAGACAAAGCAATGCACTTCTATGCATGAGGCATCCACAACACTGCACCACCTGCAAAGGTGAACGCATAACCAGAAGTGGGATCTCCTACTATCCACATGCCCTGCATAGTCTGAATCTATGTACCCAAGTACATGCATGTCTCCTCTACCAAAGTAGATGCACATCTCCTTCGTACCCTTCATGTACCTCATGATGCACTTAACTGCCTCCCAATGCCTCTTTCTTGGATTAGCCATATACCGACTAACAACTCCCACTACATATGCAATGTCTGGTCTAGTAGCTATCATAGCATACATAAGACTCCCAACCGCTGATGCATAAGAAACCTTGGCCATCATGGCCCTCTCCTCATCTGATTTGGGACTATCTGTATGACTCAGTTTCACCTATGGAGGCAATGGAGTACTCACTGCTTTCCCCCCCTCCATATTGAAACATTGCAATACTTTTGTAACATATTCCTTCTGTGAAAGCCAAAGGAGTTTCCTATGATCACGTGTGATGCACATACCAAGAATATGACCTGCAAGTCCCAAATTCTTCATATCAAAGGCCTCATGCAGCTTGTCCTTTAACGCATCTAGCTCATAAGTATTCTCGCTAGCCAATAGCATATCATCCACATATAGTGCTAGCAGTATCAGGCTATTATCCTTAGCCCTTTTAGTATAGCAGTGATCAATTTCACTCCTTCTAAAACCCTGGGATTGAATGAAAGCATCAAACTTCTGATACCATTCTCTAGGTGCTTGCTTAAGACCATAGAGAGTCTTCTTCAACTTGCAAACTAATTCTCTTTGCCCTTTTCTTAAAAGCCTTCCGGCTGCACCATGTAAATTTCCTCATGCAAATCCCCATGCAAGAAAGCTGTCTTGACATCCATCTGCATAAGCTCCATATCCTCTACTGCGACTAGTCCAAGCATGCATCTAAGTGTGGTCATCTTCACAACCAAAGAGAATATCTCATCAAAGTCTACACCCTTCTCTTGCTTGAATCCTTTAGCGACCAAACGGGCCTTGTACCTAGGTACATCATCACCTATGACCTTCATCTTGTAGACCCATTTACATGGCAATGCTTTCTTTCCATGTGGCAAAGAAACCAAGTCCCATGTCTTATTCTTCATAAGTGAACTCATCTCTGATTGCATAGCATACTCGCACTTGCATTGATCCTTGCCCATCATAGCCTCTCTGTAGCAAGAAGGCTCCTCGCAATCAGTAAGCATCACATAGTCTACCCCTGGAACAAACCTATCAGGTGGTCTAGACACTCTAGATGATCTTCTCAAGTGCATTTCAACCTACTGTCCCACTTGCATATCAGCCACATTTGGCTCATCATTTCCACGAATAGATGATCCATCATCTACCCTTGATTGTATACCTGTGGGAGTACTTGGTGGTACCATTTCTTGCACATTTGGTGCATGGACAGCTTGCTGTCTATCAATATATGCAGGTGGATTCACATCCTGCAAAGTGACTCTTCTCATTTCTGTTAGGTATGCTCAATGCCCCACTCTCTTGGTAACTATGAGTGGTCTAAGGTACTCAAGTTGTAAGGCCCCCATATGAGGAGAAGCCATGTGTGAGCCCGAGACACTGGATGGATCCTGACTTGCATATTAGATGAGGTCTATCCTCGGTCTATCAATGAGATTGTTGATGGTAGAAAGGTGATTGTGTGGGAGCCTCTTATTCTTGCTAGGGCCTGGGGCCAGCTGGCCCCCAGTTGGGGGGTCCCAGGGGGGCCACTGGCCCCCCTAGTGGGGTTTGGGGGCGGGAACCCCCAAGGCGATGGTATAGGGAATATTCCTTGAATATTCCATGGACGACTAGTCGGTTCCATCGAGTAGGTTGACTGGTCGGCTCCACTACCTAGGTCGACTAGTTCACTCCACTGACTACGTTGATCTAACTACCGCCCTCATAGCTATAAAGAGGCGACCTCCCCAGTCCATTGTATCAAATCAATTCAGATCAGATCAGATCTTCCAGCTAGTAGCTCTTCACCTAGTATCTGTCTAGATTGCCATCTAAGCTCCACTATGGGAGCGCATGGGTGGACGGAACCATCATCTGTACTACATCAGTATTGAAGGAAAAGTTTGTTCCTCTCCAGTTTGATGTGTACTCTCTATTCTTTGTTTAGTTTCTGTTCCGCTGCATCGTGTAATTTAACATGGTATCAGATCCCAGGCAGCTCTAAGGATCAAAGAATAGAAGAGAGGCAAGGCTTCAACAGCATATGGAGTGATGGCAACAGGAAGCGGCTCGAGTTCAACAACTACTACTGCACCAACAATCCAAGCGTTGAGGATTCGCCCACCAACCTTCACTAAAGGCAAGCTAGATGGTACGAACTACACTTTGTGGAAGTTTAAAATTACAGCTATTCTAGATTCATATGAGCTTCTAAAGACAGTACTGGGGATTGTGACCCAGAATCACAAGGGACCCCCGACCCAACAAATCTGGGGAGTATGATACCTCCTAATGTCGACCTCCTATGAGTTTGGAAAAGCAGGAACGCAGATGCTCTATGTGCCCTGGTTACAAGTACTACTGATAGTGTTTTGACCTTGATTCAGCATACATCTAAGGCAACTGTGGCCTGGAAGATATTGAAGAGTCAATATGAGACGCGGAATCAGACAAGGATCCTGAACCTGGAGAATCAGCTCACAGTTGAGAAGTTTAATGAAGGAGAGACAGTGGAGGTGTTCATAACCCGAATCAAAAATTTGCATGACTAGATCTTCGGATATGTCCACCAAGGTTTGATGGACTGGTAACTGCGCTTAACACTCAAGTGAGACCCCAACCATTGTCATTTGAGGAGTTTTGTGATTTACTTATAGAGGAGGAATTGAGGCTTGAAGCTCAAGATGGAGGCGACAATGGGGATGCTACTTTCTCTGCCACTGCGAAAGGCAAAGGTGGTTCCTCCACCAAAGGTGAATCCTCTACTAGTGGTGACAAAAAGAAGAAGGGCAGCAAGAAGAAGTTTTAAGGAGAATGCTTCTACTGTAAGAAGAAGGGCCATATGATTGCAGATTGCCGGGTCAAGAAAGCAGATGAAAAGAATGGTATCCTGAAGAAAACAGATAAGGGGAAAGAGACAGCTAACACAACGGAAGCAGAGTTGGATCTATTTCTGGCCATTGAGGAAGAGTGTTCGTCAGTTCAAGAAGCTTCAACCCCACTGATTCATGGGTGTTGGATAGTGGTGCCTCCTGTCACATGACCTGCAAGAAGGGTCTATATTGTTCCATGCAGCTACTATAGGAACCCATCACCATGACGGTTGGTAATAACGCAAAATGCCCTGTTGAGGGTACAGGTATGGTTTCATTTGTTTTTGTAAATGGAGATGTTAAGAGACTATCTAATGTGATGTATGTTCCACAAATCAAGAGAAATTTACCATCAGTTGCTTCCATAACTGACCTTGACCATGAGGTGAGGTTCAACAAGATAGGAGCAAAAATTTTGGATCGTGCAGGCAATCTTGTTGGCACAAGAGTAAGGAGGAACAACCTGTATGAGCTAAGTGCTCTTACATCCACCGCTGGAGTGGGCACACGCAGACTTTGGCATGAAAGATTCGGCCACATCGGATTTGCAGTGCTGAAGGGATGGAGAAGCAAGGTATGGTTGCTCACTTACCTGCAGTCACAGAAATCAAAGAACCATGTGAAGCTTGCATGATCGGCCAACAGAGAAAGGCATTCCCACAAGAAAGCAAGAATAGAGCAAACGCTCCTCTAGAGTTGGTGCATGTTGACTTGTGCGGTAAGATGCCTACACAGGCCTTGGGGGGATCTTCCTATTTTTTATTGATTGTCGACGACTATAGTAGGAAGATGTGGGTGTACTTTCTTCGTGAAAAGGCTCAAGCTTTTGGTAAATTTAAAGAATGGCTACAGCTTGTTGAAAATGAAACAGGGAGAAAAGTGAAGAAAATCAGATCGGATGGTAGTGGTGAGTTTGTTTCTAGAGAGTTTGGAGATTTTTGCAAGAGTAAAGGGATCAAGCGACAAACGACGACACCACATACGCCTCAACAAAATTCAATTATTGAACGTCCAATGCGGACCACGGTGGAGATAGGGAGGTGTATGTTGAAAGGTGCTGGACTGCCAAACCACTTTTGGGTTGAGGCTGTCAATACTGCGGTTTACATCCTTAATCGCAGCTATATAAAGGCACTCAAAGGTAAAACACCACATGAGGCTTACAACAGTAAGAAGCCACCTGTCTCCCACTTCAGAACGTTTGGGTGTGAATGCTATGTGCATGTACCAGACAAAGAGAGAAACAAGCTACAACCAAAAAGCACCAAATGTATCTTCTTAGGCTATTGTGATGAGAAGAAAGCCTATAAGTTGTATGATCAAGAGGCAAAGAAGATCATAGCAAGCCGCGATGTGGTGTTCAGGGAGCAGCCACATGCAGTGAAGGCCAAGAAGAGCTCTTCCACTTTATCATCAAGTGAAGAGGTAATTCACTATGGACCTGTCCCAAGAGCTATAAAGGAGGAGGAAATATTAGATGATGAAGGTAACAGTCACCAACCTATTGTTACACCACTGGAAAAGCCATTGCCGCAGTGGGTAAGGCAACTCTATGACCATGATAACTAGATGCCTATGTCTATTGAGCAGCATGCAGATGTGGACCAAGGCCATCTCAGAGAATCAAGGAGCAAAGGAGGGCTTCTGCTCACATCATCAATATGGCCTTGATGGCTGAGATTATTGTAGAAGTAAAGAAGCCTGTGAGTTTGGAGGAAGCACTTACAGACCGAGATTGAAAAAATGCTATGCAAGTAGAATATGGCTGCATCATGAAGAATGAAACTTGGGAGCTAACAGAAAGGTTATTGGCACCAAGTAGGTTTGGAAGGTAAAGTACAAGGTCGATGGGACTTTGGAAAAGTACAAAGCCAGACTAGTTAAAATAGGATTTTCGCAGGTTGAAGGGTTTGATTTTCAAGAATCTTTCGCTCTGACTGCCAGAATGACCACTATTTGCACAGTACTATCGGTGGCTGCTCATAAAAAGTGGCCAATTTATCAAATGGATGTTAAATTAGCATTCTTGAATGGTGACCTCAAGGAGGAGGTGTATGTGGCTCAACCACCTGGGTTTAAGGCCCCCCATTCTAAGAACAAGGTATGTAAGCTGAAGAAGGCTCTGTACAGGATGAACAGGCCCCAAGAGCATAGTACCAATGGATAGACAAATTCTTTCATAAATTAAATTTTAAAAGATGTGCCTCAGATGTTAACTTGTATGTGTACAGGAAAGGTGGAAAAACTACTATTATTGTTCTATATGTGGATGATCTCCTTATTACAAGTGACTATGAAGACATGATCCAACAGACTAGAAAGGCGTTGAGCAAAGAGTTTGAGATGACAGACTTAGGCTTGATGCACTACTATTTGGGGATTGAAGTCTGGCAAGAGCCAGGCAAGATCTTCATCTCTCAGCAAAAATATGCAAGGGAGATCTTGAAGGCATTTGGTATGTCCAAGTGCAAGGAGATAGCTACACCTATGGAGGTAAATGCGAGGTTGTCTATGGAGGATGACCCACCACCAGCAAACATCGGGAGGTACAGGAAGTTGGTCGACAGTCTCATCTATCTATGCAACACCAGACTGGACATCAATTTTGCTATTGGCATTTTGAGCAGGTTCTCCAATAAGCCCCGGGAGAATCATTGGAATGTAGGGATACGGGTGCTCAGGTATGTGAAGGGCACTCTTGATTATGGCATCACCTATGGTACGGTCACTTCCTTGGATGGTCATTGTGACTCAGGTTGGGCTGAAGATGTTGATTCCAGGAAATCAGTTTCTTGATATTGTTTCTCTTTAGGTTTAGGTATCTTCTCTTGGATTAGTAAGAAACAACCAACAGTGGCATTGTCTTCTACCGACCCAAACAACGTCTCCAGTTTTGTGCTGCTAACTCTGGGACATCCGCATGATGACAGCTGCTCTGCCTGCATTTTCTCAAGGCCTTGGTTGTCAGTTGGCTTCTTCTCGGTGCAAGAAACAGCCCCCCCAAGCCCTTTTCCCTGAGAAGCAATCGTACCAAAGTTGCCAAGAGGGGAAATTCCTCCCATCAAACCTGACAATGGATGTTTCAGGTAGACTGGACTTTGATCTCTTAGACCAGGTGTCCAAGAAGAGCTTGATAGCAGACTTTGGCCAAGAGGAAGCTTGCTCCTTCTTCAAATAGAAGTCCTCGGTTTCTTTGGAACTGCAATTTGAAAGACACACCAATGACTTTTTTCGAATAGTCTTTCTAAGCATACGAACTCAACTCCAAGCAGTATGACTTGCTCGTTGGAAATCAGAGTTAACAAGTCACATAAAATGTTGGAACCTTCACATAAAATAGCTATTTCTATTACTAGATAGAAGATAGCAACAATGAGGACAAACTTCCCACCACTGTTGTGCTTGATGCAGTGATTACAACTCAAGACAAAAAGCCACAAAGGCTTTACAAGACAGCAACTTTCTCTATGCTTAGAAATCATGACACACAGTCGAGATATAAACACTACTATCTTCTAGACTTGCTCTAGAGATTTCAATTCTTGGGTATCTAAATATCTACACATAGTGACTACATCAATGAAATTCAAAGAAATGTATGTTTTTAAATTTTCCATGAAGTCTTTTTGTTGGTAGTTGGTGTTAGATTAACTTAGTAGCTATAAATTAAAAATACATTAACCAAAAACCTTGTGCCATATGACCTACACAATGCAAAAGTAACTAATGAGAAGCTTGGATCAGCTAATCATATTAATTAAGTTTTTAAATCTGTAAAAGCAATGGAGTCCCTTCTTAAAATTGAACTTTATGGGTTCATTGGATTCATTGCACATGTCATTGATTATACTATATAAAAACTTGTGGCAAGTCTTGCATTCATTAATCTTCATTCGATAGAGAGATGAAATTATGCTAAAAGGTATCATTTTGAATGCATGTGATTTGATATGGTCTTTGTTGATATAGAATAGGAGATGAATTGTACATAGTTTCAATGATGGAACCCTAGGGTTCATCTATGTCTGAAATTAACGTCCCTAACAAGATGGAATACCGTGCATGGAAAAAGAAGATGATCCTTATTGTTAAGAAAGTAGAGATCCTTTACATAGTGTATGTGACTAAGACAAAGATGGAAAATATGGAAGCATGAGCATCTTGGTAGAAAGATGAAGATAAGGAGTGTCTTAGATAGGCATGAACTTCACCAAGATGACTTTGGATTGAAGGCGAGACAGGCAGGCATTGTGATTATTGCCATATGTGGATTTGGAGGGAGTAGAAGATGGAAACCAGCATTCTAGGTGAGACCCACCACTAAGGATAGGAGTCACACATCTTTATGGATAAAATTTACACAATGTAAATATAATCTCATTTATTTTATTTCACGAAAAATGAAACACTGGTGTATGCAAATTTTGCCTTGCAAAAAATATATGACATTTATTCTCCTTTTTATTTAGATCAAGCAGAGAGAACATCTGTAAAATCTATGTTTTCTCATAAAGAAGCATCATATTTACTTCAAAAATGCTCTTCTAAAAAGGCAAAAAGTCATATTCCAAAGAGAGAGTCTAATACATTGAAGAACCTTCTTGGGATCCCAAGGTCTTTCAAGAGGGAAAAACAATTATGCTACATCTTTTAAAAACTAGGGAAATGAAACGATGCCAGCGTTGGAAAGATATGAAGCACTAGAATCATTCAAAAGAAAATAAAAGAGGCTAAAGGATTAGGAAAGAAAAGACAAAATGAGCAAGAGAACTGAAACAATAGTAAGGCATCTAAAACCCAGTCCCTTAGCATGGGCCTTCCAAATGGATGCATTCATCTCCTTGATCATGTGAGCTTCCCCTCTCATATGCACCAATGCATATAATAGTTTCGTGATCCTACGCGCTTCCCCTCTCATATGCACTAGTTCATATAATAGTTCCTTGGCTGATGTGAAGATATCTTTGGTCCACTTGCCCAATTTCTATGAGCCTTGTGTCTAGCTCTAACCCTTAAGAGCATTTTATAAAACTTTCAATTGCATCCTTGGTGATCAATTAGTGCTATTGGCCACAACTTGGTACTTTGCCTCTTATCGCCGGTTTTCACCAAGGTTGCATTGGTGGAACTTCTTCTGCATAGAAGTAAATGGTACATGAGACACCTCGACCACAACGGCTTGGTAGTTAGTGATCCTAGAGGGTGGCCTAAGTATCATCAACCTGGACATTCAGCCAAGGAGTAGTAGGCCTTGCATGGGTAGATTTTCATGGATGCCCCGTTGAGGGTTCTCCCTTGATGAGGAGTTTAATGACGATTTGGAGACACTTATTGGGTAGTCCCCTTCATTCTAGCTCTTCGTGCACAAAGAAGATAAGTTTGCCAGCTTGTTTAGCATGAGATCTTTAAACTACTAGTATTCTTTAAGCATATAGAGATGAATCAATGGTTGCATCTCTGAGGCATCTCCTTGCACTCTATATTGCTCTTTGCATATAAGTTGTTTGTACCTTAATGAGTTTGAAAGATTGACATGGGGAAATGTTTTCACAAACTCTTCTAGAAGAACGAATTATGAGGAAGATGTCAGCTTTTGAAGGGCGAACAACGTATAAGCAAACAACAATAAAATTTTAGCTTTTGTTGCTTTGTATTGATCTTGTAAGCATCCATCGTAGTAGCTAAGACTTTGGAGATACTTTTTCAAATGCAATTATCATGTTCTTGAGTTGGATTTACCCGTTAACTACAGTATTTCCAAGTTTGTGATCATGATATCCTGGATTGCATTATGCGATCACGAGAGAGATTTTTCAACAAAAATATCATGATTAAGTGATTTGAAATCCTCTCTCTCTCTCTCTCTCTCTCTCTCTCTCTCTCCAAAAAGGTTAGTATGGTAACGAATGCACAGAGCTTAGGTATTGCAAGCACTCTTAAGAGCAATAAGGAACATACAATGGACGAGTATTGATGCTTCACATAATGCAAGACACAACATAAATTTATATCACGATAATTCCAAAGAATTTTAGATGAAAAAGATTACCATGCCATATCTAGGACCCTATTCTTTTGGATGCGCTTTATGGCATCCCTTATTTACCCCAATCTGATCTAGAGGACATCTGAGTATTTCTTCCAACCTGAGTGAGTATGCCTACAAAGAGCATTTCTTCCACCTGAGTGAGAATGGCTTCGTCAAGCTCTAGGTTGTTATATATAAATCCAATATAGATCCACCCAGTACGGATAGCCATGGGGTAGCTCAAGACTCATCCCACACATTCCAATCTAGGCTAGATGTGAACTTGCAACCACAACACGCCATAGAGACCTAATGATTTGCAATCTCTGTGATGCAAGCCAAACACATAGAAGCATGTTCTAATGCGTTGAACACAATGAGATCTGAGGGAGATATCGCTCTTCTTATTCATGATTCTCGAGATATGATAACTACCTCGATCAAAGCTATGCCACACTTTCCATACATGAGGTCAACCTCGACTTAGATTCAAACCCATAGACTTGCAATAGGACAATATCCCCAATAGCAAGAGATAATTGACGACTTCTTAGAAGAAGTAACTTGGGAGGCTCGCAACCTTGACTTTCAAACATACCAAGTCGATATTGGAGGTTGGATAAAGGATCAACGATCACCCGTGCCATCAAATGGCACTATCAATGCTATCTCATACTACCCACAAGTACCACCATTAACAAGGAGTCATGGACGCTAAGACTCGCATATGTTCCAAATACACCAAGATTCCTAGTGGATCCCCTATTATGCAAAAACAAGAAGCTCAAGCTATAGCAAAGAACTAACATGTTTTTCTTTCATTCATTACTCGTTTCTTACAAGCGAGGTAGACACCTATAGTCCCCCCCACAAGGGGTGTACATACTCTTAATAGACCCCTCTCTCTCTCTATCTCTCTCTCCCCCCCCCCCCCCCCCCGGAACATGGTGGCTCTACTAGCTCTAAGCATCATTGTTTCCCTGATGACAGAGGCAACCCAAGAAAAGAGAGCAAGATCATCAAAGAGCCAAGGAGGATGACAAAGAGAGAACACGACAAGGGAAGGATGAGGTGGGTGACACTACTAAAAACATTAGAAAAGAGAACCTTGTAAAAAAGCAATTAAAAGCAACAAGAAAATCCACACACAAAAAAAAGGAAAACCTAATAAGTACTACAAATCAACGCTCTGCTCTCACCCAGAATTGGTTTCTTTAGGGATCAAAAAGGAGAAACTTCCCACCATCTTGCCTACCGTAACCACAAGCACACACAAATTACATGCCGTTTGCCATGCCCTCAATTTTCTTGTCAAAATCCTTCAAATTTCTGATATGGTTATGAGAAACTAAACACTTGCCATAATTTTCTTGTCAAAATCCTTCAAATTTCTGATATGGTTATGAGAAACTACACACGTTTAATACGAAAGGGCTTATATTTGCACATGTGCATCCATGCACAAGCATGCATATGGATGCACCCACTCAATATGCACAAGCGTTGTATATCCTAAAATGTGGCCTGCAAACTTCTGAATGTGCATCTGTATGTGCCCTTTCATATACATAAGCATGCACCACACACACATTTAATTTGTACTTACGTTTAGAGTATGCAGCAACACAAATTCACATTGGCCCCCAAAAAAGGATAAAAATTAACACTTCGAAATCTCATACATAACATCCTGCCTTGAGGAATCCAAGGCAAAAACTATGCCACATCTTCATATCTGAACCAAATTACATGCATTTATATGCCAGGGCATAAATTGCAAACTCCAAGATACATGGGGGGCAATTTGCATTCAAGAGTGTATAAATGTAACTGAAATTCACTATTAATAACTCCTTAAGAGGACATGTCCACTCCATTGGGAAAAAGAGTTTAAATACCCACAAGCAAGAAAATGCCAAGGGTAAAAAAGAAGCCATGCCCTCAATTTTCTTGTCAAAATCCTTCAAAATTCTGATATGGTTGTGAGAAACTAAACACGTTTGATATGAAAGGGCTTATATTTGCACGTTCGCATGCATGCACATGCATGCATATGGATGCAACCACTCAACATGCGAATGCATGCACAGGCATGCATATGGATGCACCCACTCAACATGCGCAAAACATTCACTCATAATATTTGATGTATGTACATGCAGATATAACCTGCATATGTGGGCACAAGCATTGTATATCCTAAAATGTGGCCTGCAAACTTCTGAATGTGCATCCGTATGTGCCCTTTCATATGCATAAGCATGCACCACACACACAATCACACCCACCAGGAAGCACGTGTCCATTTAATCTGTACTTACGATTAGAGCATGCAGGTGCAACGCAAATTCACATTGGCCCCCAAAAAAGGATTAAAATTTTTGAATAACACTTCGAAATCTCATACATAATATCCTGCCCTGAGGAATCCAAGGCAAAAACTATGCCACATCTTCATATCTGAACCAAATTACAAGCATTCATATGCCAGGGCATAAATTGCAAACTCCAAGATACATGGGGGACAATCTGCATTCAAGGGTGTACAAATGTAACTGAAATTCACTATTAATAACTCCTTAAGAAGACATGTCCACTCCATTATAATACTGGGAAAAAGAGTTTAAATACCCACAAGCAAGATAATTCCAAGGGTCAAAAAGAATGAACCATGAAGGAGGGAAAGAATACACGAAGGAAAGAGGAAAGAATATTTGTAAAAGATATATGTTCACTAAAGAGATTACAGCGGTGCTGACAGACAAAACAGCTTGTCTCTTTCCTTTAAGATAACATCTGCACCAAGCAGTATGTTCCTGTTATCAACCTTTGGAATAAACTCACAGCAGAATCATAGAATTCTACGCATGTACTCAATTCCATTCCGATCTCAGTATGCCAAAAGCATTTAGGACACCAATTGTAAGAGCCCCTAGTCCAACTTGCAGGACAAGTTTTGATTCTGAGAATTACTGCTTGGATTTTATGAACTAAAACTGTAATCAATCGATGCCAATGTCCACCTTGTGATATATGGTACAACTGCTGAAAATCTTAACACATCCTCAGCTTATGTATTGAAGTCTGCCATGAAGAGAGACTTTAGTCAAAACAAAATTCCCCACCAGTCATGGACAGAAGTTCATAGAAAAGAGTCCAGAAAGCACGAAAATATACATCAGAAAAGGTTAGGAGCAATGAGACATGGGATATGACTACTCTTAAATATTTCGCAGAAAGTATCTGAAAAGAACGTAGCAAGCGAATTTTGATTGCGACTTCCAATGACTCAAAGGTCCATTAGATACTGCTCCATTAGATACCGCTAAAGCAATACGCCATCTAGGACGTTACCATGACAAATTTGCCTGTATAATGGTACTCTAGGTTCAGCAAATCCATGGGCTGGATTTGTGGAGCTCTGCAACCTTGAAGTGCCTCTGATCTGCACCCCTGCTTGGGCTTGGTGCATACTAAGAAGGGACTAAGAAGGGCTTTGGCACCAAAACATGCTCGCTTGACTTACAGTTAGCTGCTGGAACTAGGTTATAGACCAGTTCTGGAGAGCAGGCTTACTCACAAGCGCTTCAACCTTGTAAAGTTCCCCAGGTCCAGTCCAAAGATTTTGCATATTTATTTTTTATCCCAAGCTTCTGAAGTTATCCTTACCCAGGTCATATGGCCAGTGCCTTGTCGTGTGTGTTTCCTGAGGTGTGTTTGGGACATTTCCAGATTTGGTAACTGTCTGTTGGCCATTGAAATACTTTACTCCGTAAATCCATTGAAATACTGTACTCCGTAAATGCTTATTATTTTCGCATAGAGACGATCATCACCATATTACTACTGTCATAAAAAGAGTTAGTCCATTGCACATCATCTTCACCACTGATGCATTCGTATGATTAGCTTAGATTTTGTTTCACCTTGGAAAACCCTTGAATTTTCTCATTAAAATGTGCTACATTTCCAGATTTGGTGACTATGTTGGCCATTGAGCTACTACTCTATGTAAATGTCTGTCATTTTGGCATAAAGAAGATCGTCACCAAATTATCCTTCACTAACCGTAGTTAGTGAACTAACTGTGGTTAGGGGGGAAAACCTCTAAAGAGGGAAAAGTGCCCCTAACCTACTTATTACATTACATTGGTCACTGCTAGAATATAATAATAATTCTAACACCCCCCTTGCAGTGCCAATGTCATGTACAAGGAAATGATCAATCACCAAAAGGAGATAAGTTCAAGGCACTGCGAAATGCCTCAAACTTTTCACATGGAAGTGCTTTGGTGAAGATGTTTGCAACATTGTCATGTGTTGACACATAGATCATACTGATCTCTCCTGCATGCAACTTCTCTCTGACATAGTGATAGAACCTCAATGTGCTTTGTACGAGCATGAAACACAAGATTCTTTGCCACTGCTATAGCACTTTGACTATCAGTGAGAATCGAAGAAGGACCTTCCTATGAAAGATGAAGATCAGCAAACAAAAGACGCAGCCAAACACATTCAACTGTCGCTGTGAAAGCTGCCCTGTACTCAGCTTCACATGAGGAGGTAGCCAATGTAGATTGTTTCTTGCTCAACCAAGAAATGCAAGCATGTCCTAGAAAGAAACAATTCCCACTCGTGGACTGCCTAGTATCATAGTCTCCAGCCCAACCTTGTTGGAGGTAATGGCCTTCACCCTCACACATGTGTGGAAAAAATACAAAAAAAGAAAGGGGGGGGGGATCCCCGCGTTGTTGACACGTGTACAAGAGGAGCATGCCATCCCATAAGCACTTGTGGCCCTTGGAGGACCTTGAATATAATGAGCTCTTGAGCCCTCCACAGTTAAACCCCTCCTGGGACCTTTTGGGAGACTGTGGAGCTTTCACACGTGGCTATGGGGCGGGCTTGGGGACCCCGCACCCGGCGTGTATCCAGGTGACACGCATCAGCTTTTGCGTACACCAACATTTGGTATCAGAACTATCAGAGCCAGTTCGGGCGATGGAGGCTGCGCAAGTGACGCGTGGCATCATGTCATTTCTCTTGATGGATAGGAACCTATGGACTGTATGCACTTGTGTAGAGGTGTCGTGATCTACACGAGTGGGTGCTAAGTGTGACTCATCGCGGAGTGCCATGATTTGCGATGATCTTGAGTGCGGTTGTTGACTGCGTGGTCTTTGAGGCACTTTGGGCAACTTGGATCTGTTGACCCCGTGCGGTTTGTCCACGTGGTTCTGTTGTAAGTGCTCGTCTTGATTTGGTCATTGCTTGGATTTAATGCTTCAGGTTCGTCCATGGGGGGGTGTTGGCGGTAATGGCCTTCACCCTCACGCATGTGTGGAAAAAATACAAAAAAAGAAAGGGGGAGAGGGAGCCCCGCGTTGTTGACGCGTGTACAAGAGGAGCATGCCATCCCATAAGCACTTGTAGCCCTTGGAGGACCTTGAATATAATGAGCTCTTCAGCCCTCCACAGTTAATCCCCTCCCGAGACCTTTTGGGGGGCTGTGGAGCTTTCACACGTGGCTATGGGGCGGGCTTGGGGACCCCGCACCCGGCGTGTATCCAAGTGACACGCGTCACCTTCTGCGTGCACCAACAAATCTGAGTCACTGTAAGCATGCATCTGCGAGTCACCCCCCCTGGGAAACATCAAGCCAAAAGACTTTGTACCTTGCAAGTAACGGAAGATGCGTTTTACAGCCTGCCAATGCATAATCTTTGGGCTGTGCATATACTTGCTCACCTGAGAAACTGAAAACTGAATATTAGGTCTTGTATTGCAGAGATAAATGAGGCATCCAACAGCCTGGCTATATAGTGTGACATCAATTGATTCACCCGCATCATGCATTGTAAGCTTCAGTCCCAGCTCCATGGGAGTGAACATAGGCTTGCAATCATGCATGTTGAATCTGTCTAAGAGCTTTTGAACATACTTGGACTGAGACATAACAATGCCACATTTCTCTTGAATAAACTGGATATACCTAGATGAATCCAAGAACATTCCCAAACTCATCCTCTAAAAACACAACATAGTGCAGTTTCAATCTCATGATAGTCACTCACAAGTTTGAAAACCATAAACTCCATCATGCATAGCAAGGACTAGCTACTATGACATTCCCACTGACGTCATCAGCGCCGAACAGTGGGTGTAGACCATAGTATAAAAATATGCTCTCACACATACAAATCCACACACCCACACATACTTGAGCATCCATTTATACAAAGTCTTCGTACTAAGTTTCTGTCGGCACTCCGGAGGTGAAGGGCAGACTCAGCCATGATGAAGGCTAGCACTAAAGGAGAAATGTAACAAGCCCAACTCTTGAATAAACTGGATCCCCAAAAAGAAATGTAACAAGCCCAAGTCTGACATATCAAATGTAGCTTTCAATTGGACTTTGAAATCTGCAATTACTTCCTCATTTGATCCGGTGAGCAGCATGTCATCTACATAAAGAATGATGACCAAAATATCCCCCCCATCCTTCTTGATGTAGAGAATGCTCTCAGTTGGACTATTGTGCAACCCCTTGCTGGTTAGAAAGGCATCAATTTTGGCATACCATGCACGTGGGGCTTGTTTCAGCCCATACAAAGCTTTATTCAGCTTGCATACCTGATGTGCATTTCCTGAAATTTCAAAGCCCGGAGGTTGTTTGACATAAACTTCTTCCAACAAGTCTCCATTAAGGAAAGCTGTTTTAATGTCCAACTGATGAACATTCCATTCAAAATTTGCAGCCATTGCTATAACTGACCTGATGGTGGTCATTCTGGATGTAGGAGCAAAAGTCTCCTCATAATCTATGCCCTTTTTCTAAGCATATCCTTTTGCAACTAGCCTTGCCTTGTACCGATCAATGGACCCATCTGGCTTTCTTTTGACTTTGAAAACCCAACGTGTACCTATGGCATTCTTACCCGCCACGACATCCCAAGTCTGATTTTTATAAATGGACTGCAATTCATCGTGCATGGCATTCATCCAATGCACATTATCCTTTGCTTCTTCAAATGTCTCAGACTCCTCCTCATCAAGAAGAGTACCTTCATAAGCTGATTCAACTGAAAGAGCTAAATGTGAAAGAGCCCCCCCCCCATGTGCCTTACTACACTACCAGTTCTGCCAGGCAATGGAGCTTCAAGCTTACTCTCCATGAGAGTCTGAAGCAACCAATGCGGTACTGTTTTGGCCGCGTGTATTATTTGAATTTCTTGCCTAACAAATTCATCCACACCTTGAGGTTGTGGGGGTTGAATCTGTACATGTGGATCTAGCAGAGGTTGCTGTAATTTCTGAGTTTCAGCGAGGGAACCAAATGCTATAGAAAGCATCCCCTCAAACACATCATCTCAAGAGGCTGGAATCTGAAATTCAGCAAGTGTATGTGCAGAATTTTCAAAGAATATAACATCTCTACTAACAAAAATCTTGCATGTAGCAGGATTGTAGAGACGATAGCCTTTGCTTTGTGAACTATATCCCACAAAAATGCATTTGAGTGCCTTATCTGACAACTAGTGTCTGAACTCCACAGGCACATGGGCATATGCAACACAACCAAAAACTCTGAAATGGTCCACTGAAGGCTTTCTCCCATGCCATGCCTCATAGGGAGTGATTGTCTTCAAAGCCTTTGTAGGAGCCCGATTTAAAATATAGTTGGCACACATGAGGCTTTCCAACCAAAACCTGTGAGGCAACTTCTTACTTGTGAGCATGCATCTGTCCATTTCCATGGCGGTGCGATTCTTTCGCTGAGCTTTGCCATTTTGTTGAGGTGTAAGCCTCACTGTAAGCTGATGCATGATGCCTTTTTCTTCCAAAAATGTCTCAAATTCATGAGACATACTCCCCCCCTCGATCTGTTTGAAGTGTCTACACCTTGAGTCCTGTCCTATTCTCAACCATAGCCACAAAGTGTTTGAAATGCATAAACACTTCTGATTTTGCCTTGAGACCATACCTCCACTTCTTTGCACATCCACAAACATATTCCACATACAGCCGGAAACCCTTTAGCTTTATACTCATTTGAAATCTCCAACAAATTTCTAAACATTCACATGCTACAAGATTCACTCAATATGTCCAACTTTGCAAAATTCATGCACCAAACCAACTATATCTTGCCGACACGACTCCTTCAACAATCTACAAAGTCCCAAATTAGCCACAATAATTTGGACAAACTCACCTATATAAAAGAGTCCCATAAGCACAATCAAGGCTACTAAACAATTGAGGTAGAGATTCGAAATGTAAATCCATCATTCATGTATTGGTAAGCAATGTGAACTTACCCAAACATCTATCTAGCTATCTTTGTATGTGTGTGTGTGTGTGTGTGTGTGTGTGTGTGTGTGTTCACCCCCCAAATAAAAAACACGTATGTGTGTGTGTGTGTGTGTGGTCTTCTGGCTTATGTAAAGAAGAATCGCAAGGGTCAAAAGAAATTACGTTTTATTGATGGCACCACTACTTTACTCAAGGGTTTCTTGGTTCAACAAGGTATCAGGGTGGAGGATATTGTCTTTATGTTGCCTTGTGTTTGAAACCTTTTTATGACAGGGTGGGAACAATTTTCCATGTAGTGGCTATTGCAAAGAAATTTTGGATCAAACATATATGTGTGGGAGTGCTATCAATCTGACAGAATCTGACATCCTATTCTCAAATTGGTGTCTCCTTTCATTACTTGAAATGTGTATTGTTTTAAAGTAGTTGGTAAAGTCATCTATGAATGTAACAAAATAGAGATAACCCCCAAAAGCAGGTGTCCTCATGGAACATCACTGTGAATAAGCTGTGATTTCCGTGTAGCTTTCACTACACCATCCTTTTTTAAGGGAATTCCATGCATTTTGCCAAGAATGCAGCCTTCACATGCATGAGAAGGAGGCGACTCCAAGGGAGGCAATGCATCAACCATATCATGCCTCTGAAGTGTCATTAAGCTGCCATAGTTCATGTGCCCATACCTGGCATGCCATAACTCCGCATTCTGCATCGCAGCAGTGGGAGTGCTAACTGATAATGCAAGATGGGATCTTTTTTCACATAGATCAAGCTGAAAAAGAAGTGCCAGACAACATCAAAGCATAGTCATTTTCTTTGTCTCTGACTCCACACTTGTCATCATTAAAAACAACCTGAAATCCTCCTCTATTGAGTGAGGACACTGAAAGCAAATTCTTCTTTATCCCTGGCAAATAGAATACATCTGAAATTCTGAAATCTATGCCATCAGTGGATGTGAGAATAATGTCTCCCATTCCACACACTGAATAAGAATAATTATTTGCACAAGTTACCTTCTTCTTGGTGGGTGAAGAATGCAGAGTTACAAACAGACTCTTCTTGGAAGTGATGTGCTTTCAAGCACCATTGTCAAAATACCAAGTATGAGGTGTCTCATCAACACTAAAGGAGCATTCATCCTTTGAAGGATCGTAACTGCAAGTCAAGAAAGCATATGGGTCATCATCTTTAGTGGCTATAATATCAGAACTACCCACTGAAAAATCTGAAGTGCAAGACAAGGAGGCATAGTGCTCTTCAACCAAGTTGGCTGCAACATCTCCTCCATCATGAGAATGTGGAACTGATGCATCTGACACAGCCATACCGGAATCCCTTTTCTTCTCTTTGGCTATGCACTTCTTGCATTCTCCAATATAATGACCTGGCTTCTTGCAATAATGACAAATGCCCTTCTTTTTCTACTTATTTGTATCACCCTTTGCCTTATAAGAAGGCTGTCCAGAATCAGCTTTATGCTGATGTGTGGGCTGATTGGCATGTGGCTTTTGCTACCCTTTACCCTTGGGCTTGAATTTGGAGAGCATAGCATGCTCGCCAGCCCGGGTTGCCATATTTTTGCGAGTTTGTTTCCCCTGCAACAGAAGTCCTACCAACTTGTGAAAGGAGAGAGGATTGTTGCCCCCCCTCAATGACAAATTCAGCGAGGTGTGAAAACCGAGATAGGACTTAGGAAGAGAGTTCAGAGTGGTGGTGATCATCTTTGAATCCGGAATGACTTCATCAATATTCAGCAATTGTTCCCTGAGGTCCTGAAGCTTTGTGAGGTGAGAATTCATGGAATCTCCCTCCTCCATATGTGTATGGGAAAGTTCTCGCTTCAGAAAGGAAACCCTGGCATCATTTCTTGCTGCAAACATACTCTCTAGTATCTCCCAAGCTGCCATAGATGTCTTGCATGACCGAATATGAGGTATAATGAACCTCTTGACAGAAAGAGAAATTACTGAAAGAGCTTGTGCATTTTTAGAGTCCCATCTTTTCTGCTCTGCTGTGGGAGCTCCTGGAGCGGCTCCTCCAACCACCTGTGCTGCATTTGTACCTCTACCCCTGCCTCCAGCTGTAGGAGTGACAAGTGTAGTCGTCGTATCTCATCTCCATTGACATAATCCCAAAGATGTCTGCCAACCAAGATATTGCGAACCATGAACTCCACAAGGAGTAGTTGGTGCCATCCAACTTATCCTCCTGTGTGAGAACCCCTAACACCTCATTTGAGTTGTTCTGAGCCATTTTCACCGGATAATCTCAAAAAATACAGTAGACTGACCAAGTGAAATCCCTTCCTGGGATATAAAATGCACAAGTAAAATCTGCAAAGAAAAATATGCCCACAGTGACAAATATTGTCACAACCTGTCAAAGGCTCAGAATGCACTTCAATTATCCTGCAAATGCTCTCCAATGTCTGCAATGTCACTCAAAATGAGTCCAAAATTGCCTGCAACAGTCCCAAAATGCTTGTACACTGCCAAATTGCATCAGAATGCCAAAAGCCCCAATTTCTTCAGGGAAATTGCATCCAAAAGAGGGAAAATTGCCTGAAAGCCCCAAAAATGCAAGAAATTGCTGTGTAAAGCAAAAAGCCCCAAATTTTTGCAAGAAATTGCAACTCAAAAAGAGACAAATTAACTGAAAGCCCCAATTCGCAATTTATCTGCAAAAGGAGTAAATTCTACTACCAATGTGTCCAAATGAAAATTCCCAAGTGTTCAAATGTGACTCAAACTGAGTCCAAAAAACCTGCAAAGCTCCCAAGTTGCTCTTCTTTGCAATGTCTGCCCAAAAATTGCACAAGAGCACTCCAAAAAATACAATGTGCCTGCAAAGATCTCAAAAGCCCCAGTTTCTCTGCAAAGAGAAGAACCTGTAAAGCAAAAACCTGCAAAGTAATCCTGCAAGAAAATCCTACAAGGAAAACCTGCACAAATTGCGGATGCCAACGAAAGGTGCAAGGGCCTGCAAAATGTACGAAAATCCGTACTGTATACGGATTTGTAGCAACAATACGTATGGTGCAGTCGACTGTCGACTGTACCGACGCCTGACGCAGCTTGTACGGACAAAATGACAACCTATACGGATGACTGAGGACTAGTGATGCACAACTGTACGAACGACTGACAGTCTGTACGATTGTACGGTAGATACGTACGGCGTAGATACCTGTACGGAGCAGGTGGTACGGCGTAGATACCTATACAAATAGCAGAAGCAGGTAGTACGGGCTGCTGCTGCTGTACGGAGGTACGGACGGGACAAGTACATAATAGTACAGAAGGTTGTCATGCACCTGCAGATTTGTACGGCGTAGACTTGTACGGCGCTGAAGCTGATGCAGATTGTACGGACGATATAGCGGAAGGCTATACGGTCCAGAAGCACAGGTTGTACGGCAGAGTGTACGACACCTAGAGGCTAGTGCACACATTGAGCTACGTGAGCTTGGGAGTTGAAGAAGAAGATGTGGGAGCTAGTCCAGAAAGCAGGAGCTCAGGATCTAAGAGCACTCTCACACACAGACAATGGCAGAAGTCCGGGGAGAGAAGCAGATGCTCTGATACCAAATGTCAGAAAGAGAAGAGTGAAAGAGCAAGAACGTAACGTTGCAATAGATGAAGTGACTGAATACAAGAAGAGGGAAAGGTTTTGTCTAAGTGACAAAACCTTATCCTTTACTAACCGTAGTTAGTGAACTAATTGTGGTTAGGGGAAAAACCTCTAAAGAGGGAAAAGTGCCCCTAACCTACTTATTACATTACATTAGTCACTGCTAGAATATAATAATAATTCTAACAAGAGTATTGTCTACTACATCATAGGCAGTGTCATGCGTTTCGCATGTTTCGTCTATTTCGAAATTTTGCCTACGGTTTTGCTTGGAAACACGTAAAATATTGTATATTATGTAATTTATTATTAATATGTGACTCTCTCTCTCTCTCTCTCTCTCTCTCTCTCTCACACACACACACACACACACACACACACACCTCATGATTGACCCGGGGAACTACCACACCCATGATTGGCCACACACTTGCCAAGGTCTATGGATTGGTACTAGAGACTTGAGAGAGAGCTCAGCTCTTACACAAAGGCACATGGGCAGCGAGCTTTGGGACAAGTTGGTTTCTAGAGGCAGCATTGCACTCTTGATCATATCTTCACCCCATGCACCGTCATAGAGGAGGCGAGATAGAGATTTGTATACTTTCCAAAGGCCTTTGACACAATCCCACGAGCCCCATGATTAGGAGACTCCAGAAGATGCAGATCCCAGGGGACATGATCCAGGGGGGGGGTGAGCCTATATGAGTCAATCAGAGGGAGAGTATGGCGCCTGGAGGCCTATCAAACTGGATTGAGAGCACGATCGGAGTGAAGAAAGGATGGCCCCTCTCACCGACACCCTTTGGCATCTATCACGACCTTCATTGATCGCATAGGAGGGGACGGATGGAGGGATCCTTGCTTGCCAATCTAATGATGCCGATATTGTTGTACGTAGATGACATAGTCCTCATTTCCTCTTCAGTGGTAGGCCTACAGAGACACCTAGAGGCCTTGGAGGTGTTTTGCAGAGAGAGAAAAAAAAGAAAGAAAGAAAGAAAGAAATTTTATTAGAGTCTTCGGAAGACCAATGGGTCTATGAGGCTGAAAGAAAACCTGATACAAATCACAATAAGGGTGGAGCTACTGAAACGAGCATCATCACCCGTGCTGAACCCTAACTCTGATCATACATAATCAAATACATCTGGATGTAACAATGAAAAGAAAAGAAAAGGACTGGAGCGGAGCGGAATCCTCCGTATGTCATGTCGCCCTAGCTGGTGCATAGCCGATGATGGGACGTTGGCGCCCGTCAAGGGATGCCGTGCATCTCGGTCTCTTGGATGAGGCTCGACACAAGACCAAAGCCACCGTGACTCCCATAGGACGTATCCCGGGTCTAAACAATGACGGAAGGTCCCCCAGAGTGATCTGTGTCCCCCCTCGATATCTCGTGTGTCATGCTGCGGTCGTCGGGTCAAGGTCTCTGTCACGTCAGCGGCTAGAGACTGGATGATCAATGTCACTCAATGGGAAGAACTCTGTGATCCTGCTCTGAGAGGTGCCTGATGATGTGGCCAAGCCTCGTCGCCTGAGTAAGTACTCTCTGTGTCGGACCCCCTCGTGAATGACGGCCGCAAGGCATCTCTGATCTGGGTAGACGAGGAATCTGGAAAGGAGCCCAGAGCCGTCTCTGAAGAGACAGTGGTAGCAACCTCGGATCTCGTAGTATACTTGGCACCTGAAAATAAAACGCTCCTTCGACTCAACCTCCTGACAGTCGCACAATATGCATAAGCAATGCTCCCTAGGAATCCCCTCTGCTTTGCCGCTCTCTACGTAGAGGCGGTGTGATGATACTCGAAACTGTCCGATGGAGATCCGTAGTGAGTGAGGCATATGAAGCTCAGTGTACCCCGGTGGTGTGATGAATCCCTCCTCCGAAATACGAAGATAGTAATCTCTGTAGAAACTCAGCTTCACTAGGAGCTCCCTCAGCTCCAACCAGGTCCTAAAGGTGTGTAGCTGCAGGAGATCCTCTCGAATGACCTCGTTGTTGTGTGGCCCAATCGGGATGGTGGGTGGGAGTACCGGAGGGGCATCTAAACTGTACTGAAAAGAAGGTATCCTATCGATGTGGAACCCTAGTCTCACAAACCATCTGTGAGTCCGTGCATACCAGCATCGCTCGTCTCCCTCTGCTGCCAACCTCATGGAGGAATCGAGAGCCAACCATGCCAACCTCTGTCTCCCTGATGTGCAGTCCCCATATGATCTAACCCGGTGTAGATATGTGATGGTCTGAAAGGCTGCATCTAGCTGGAGTGGAAAAGCACCAAACTCGGCCTCAATGATGTGATGTGGTACAGACGGTTTCCCCCGAATCATCTGTGAGAGCATGAGGATCTACAAGCGCTCCACCCGTGTCCACTCTATCTCTGACATGTCAGGTCCCCAACAAGGGCTGCCATACATACCGGCTGGTCGGACCAAGAAGTCGAAGAGAAGAGCCTTGGTCCGAGGATCCTGAAAGTGGGAGTCTCTCTAGCCAAGCCAGTGAGGCGTATCCCCTGCTCAGTCTGGCTTGCATCGCTGGTCTCATCGTGAAGATCGGGCCGGAGAAGATGACCCCCAAGTGTATGAGGATACGATCTCAATTGGTGACCCACCGAAAGTAAAAGTAACCTGCTTCCGTTGCATGTTTGCTCGAGAGGTGTTAAAGATCATGACCTTGGTGTTGCCAAGGTTGACCTCCAAATCATGGGATAAACAAAAAGCCTGCAGTGCATCCAGGTGTCGCTGGAGCCCCTCGGGTGTGGACGACAAAAGTGCCACGTCATCTGCATAAAGAAGAGTCCTGATGATCATCCCGGCAAGTGAGCAACCGGTCCCTCCGAACGCCCCCATGAAGTCTCAAGCTCATTCATGTAGAGGCCAAACAGGGTTGGTGATAAGGGACAACCCTGTTTGACCCCTATGGTACTTAGGATCTCATCTGTCCAACCTGCGCCTGTCCGAACTCGCCCTGAGATTCTCTCATACAGTGCCATGACTGCCCAGATGATCTCCTGATCAATTCCCAGTGTCTGTATGCGTGTGATGAGACGAGCTCGAGGTACTGTGTCAAAGGCTTTGCGAAAATCCACAAAGCAACAATATACCCTCTCCTTCCGTGGTCTAGCCTCCTCAATGACACTCCTGAGTGTGAGTATGTGATCCATAGTCCCATGGTCTCGCCTGAAACCGGCCTGACCCTCTGCTCTGAGCCCTCTCATCTCTGCAAACAGGTTGACCGATGCATCCAATACAGCTGCATAGATCTTGGACATCACATGTCTAATCATGATAGTCCTGTAGTTACTCGGATCCATGGGATCCCCTGCCTTGTGGATGGAGGTGATGGTGTTGAGTGTCCAGGTGCAGGGGAAGCCAAGGCAAACAGCGTCATTAAATAGCTTTGCTACGATTGGGGCTAATGTGTCGATCCCATATGCGATAAACTCAGTGCATAGCCCCTTGTGATCCTTCGCTCGGCCATTGTGCAATTTCAATGTCACGTCCTTGACTCCCCCTCTGGTGAACAACGTGCAAGTGGTGGGGCGAGGTGTGTATGAGATCTGGAGTGGGCTGGTGTGGGACATCATAAAGATGGTGTGCATAAGTGTGCCAGAATCTCGTGTCGGTGAGGGGTGATGGTGACCTATGCTCAAGGAATCTCCACCAAAAATCCTTAGAGTTGCTGCTGTACAAGATGTGCAGCAGCTCCTCCTCATTTCGACAAAGAAATGCATGCTTCTTCCGACGTACAAGACGTTGGTACTTGCGTACCGTGTCTGGTGTGTTCGGGAGGTGACATCTGGTTTCAAATCGAAGCTGTCAGCGATAAGCCTTGCACTCCGCATGGTACCAATTGTTGTAGGGTACAGAACCAAGAGGTGGTGGTCTAGTGGACCGTGTGGTGTGGGGAAAGATTTGAAGGGCAGCCTTGTGGAGTGTGCAACTAATCAGGGCAGCACGGTCCTCTATGAGTGGTATGTGATCGATGTAGGTTAGGAGTTTGTTTAGGCGTCCAGAGTAGGCCGGTAAGAGGCTGTGATCAAAGTGTATGTCGTGGTAGGTGTCGTGCTTCCTATGTGGGGTGGGTGTGTGTGTGTGTGTGTGTGTGTGAGAGAGAGAGAGAGAGACTTAACAATCAACCTTGGCAAGACCAAGGTTATGATCTTCAACACCTCACGGGCAATAGTTCAACACAGCTTCACAGACTGAGAGGAGCCGGTTGAGATCATGCAGTCATATTTCTAACAGAAAGGTGTAAGGAAGATCCACCTAGAACCAAGCACCAAAGGGCTAGCCTTGAGCACTGTGCTCACAGCCCCAAGAGAATCAAAAGCCACCTGAAAGAAACCTCATCCCAATATCGAACATCGGAAAGGGAGGTCTGTAGGTAAGGCAGCAAGTATCATGTCCCTAGCTTGTGACCTTGAAGGGTGGGATCGACGGCGGATACGTGCAAAGAGCGTGGTGGAACTCTCGAACTCCACATCCTTTTGAAGCTGCAGCGACTCGCCTTTTGAAAATGTGCAGGTTCTCACAGCCAGTGAAAGTGGTCAGGGATTGGCTGACTAGGTATCCATTCCTCAAACACAATGAAAATTATGTCCTCCACTAGAAAGGCAGCGGGAAAGAGGCTGAAAGGAAAGGGAGAGGAGACAGCAAGGCAGGGAGAGGGGGTGCAGCAGCAAGGAGATGGAGGCAGGGCAGGGAGAGGGAGGCAGGATAGTAAGGGGAGGGAGCAACGGGGAAGCAGGACAGGAGGAGGTGACAGGGAGGAGCTGCCAGCTCTGTCCCAGGTGCACAATTCTTATGATAATAAAACAAGAAAATGAAGTCTTCTAGGATAAATTTGCATACTACAGTGGGGATACTTCTAATTAAACACAAATTTATTTTGCTCATCTGTTCAACACTCTCATGCCTACAAATAACTGTAAAACCTGTTCCCTTTACATGCAAGTAGAAGGTTAGCATTCGATCCAAACCATCACCTCTTTATCAAAGACATGTTTGCTTGTACAAAAAGGGCTCTTTTTCACGTCTCTGAATCGTAGCCATATTGACTGTCACAAATGGCACTTTTTCCAAGTGGCAAACCCATCGGTTACAGTTCGGGGGAAAAGCCTAAATTCAGTAGCCATATTTGTCATTAAGTGCTGTCCTGCCATCTCCTGTTTGCCCTGCAAGGCATTAAAAATACAAACGGAGCGAATGTCATTTCAGAGGATCACAGGAGCAAGTTAAAACAACCTGCATCTAGCAGAAGAACAAATACAGTAAGGGACTGCTAAACAAGAATTCAAAAGCAATCTAGAGAGCGAACAGCCTTCCATAATTAGGAAATAGACCTTTAGGTGGAACCCAAGCTTGGAATTCAGCCTCCTCTCGTCTATCAAGGAAAGCTGGTTTCTCAGGGCCCAGCTTCCTTTTCTTTGTTGTGTTGTGCAGCTCCTCCTTGTAGACCATTTTATCTTGCATCTCCTCGTCTATAGCTCCCAATCCTTTCTGGTGCCGCAATAGTAGGGCTACAGTTTCAGCAGCAGCAGCAGAAGCTCCTTCCCAGATGGCTTTCTCATCTTCACTATCTTTTCCATGTGTGCCATCTTTAGGAACACTCTTGGGTTTCCGCAGTACAAGCCCATGTACATCTTCGGGTACCAGTTTCAGTTTGTGATCTTCACCCATTTTTGATATTGCCCTGTGTCTCTCCCTATATTCGACAAACTCCTTGTCATTAGGGCCATCTTCTGCATCCGTTGTGATAGCCTTTTCGATAACAACTTGTCTGGCATGGCCAAGCCACAGAGCACCCTTTGTAACTTTTTCTTCCCCTTTATCGGTTTGTTTATCAGTGATTTCCCTTTCAACGACTCTTGCAATATCATCCTTGTTGGTTGCATCTTCTTGATCCTGGCAAATCTTCGAACTGGACTCTTTTCCGGATGTTTCTTTGGGTATCTTCTTCACAATTTCACTGCTTTGATCTCGATGAATCCTAGAATTAAGCTCTTTTCCTACTTTTTCTTCAGTAGAATGCTTCATAGCTTGCGTTGAATTTGAACAGTCACCTACAACTTGCATTGCACTTGTCATTCGTGGTTCCAACTGCCACCTTCTTAATGCTTCTCCGGTTGGATCAGCTATCTTCAGAAGATACAGTATCCTGTCTAATTCAACTTGTTTTTTCTCCATCTCTTGTCTGATCTTATGTGCACGGTCCCTCACTGGTAAACATGATTCCAAGAAAGTCTGTGTTAAAGATGCCATACATAAAACTAATGGAAGAGCATTCAGCAAATTTACAAAAGCACCAAAATAATTCCAAAAGAGCTAATAAAATAGATACTACAAAGGAGAGTGCATCATCGCCAATTGTGGCATACAAGTACGAGGGAGTATCAGTTTGTAATATTCAAAACCTAGTGGGCAGTAAAACCAAGTTTGGTCAAAAGCAAGAACCTAACAGTTCACGGGATTCAAAGCCTCTTGGCACGCTTCAAATGTGTTAGGTGCATACATTTACTTTTATCTTTCCTTTTTACAACCTCCTTCTCATGCCATGCACAGCTTATTTGCCCGTTTACTTTTCCTTATTAAAAGCTCTCTCTCTCTCTCTCTCTCTCTCTCTCTCTCTCACACACACACACACACAAAGGACTCAATACCATTTCACCCATTCACAAGACAGGGGATCCTATGAGCCTGCAGAACTACAGGACCATTATGATCGGTCATGTCATGTCCAAGATTTATGCATCAATGCTTGATTTTGAGGTCAATCGATTCCCGGAGATGTAGGAGCAAGACGGGTTCCAAGGGGATCACAGGGCCGTGGATCACATTCGCACACTCATGTGTATCATTGAGGAGGCAAGGGCGTGAAACAGAGGGTCTATTGCTACTTTGTTGATCTCTGCAAAGCCTTTGATACAGTACCGAGAGCTCGCCTCATCAGACGTCTGCAAAAATTAGGTTATGAACAAGGAGATCGTTTGGGCTATCATGGTACTTTATGAGAGAGTCTCAAGCAGAGTTCGGACAGGAGGTGGATAGACTGAGGAGATTATGAGTTACTATTGGGATCGAGCAAGGGTGCGCTCTTTCACCGACCTTGTTTGGCCTCTACATCCATAAGCTTGAGACATTTATGCAGACACTAGGGAGACTGGGGGGGGGGGGGGGGACTGGAGGCCCTCTTGCTGGCACCTTGATTCAGATTTTATTGTACGCAAATTTCCCGGTACTCCTATGTTCCTCCACAGAGGGTCTCCAAAGACACTTAGATACACTAAAGTCCTTTTGTGAGTCGCATGCTTTGAAGGTCAATCTTGGTAAGACCAAAGTGATCTTCAATACATCTCGAGCAACAAGAACAATTCACCTTCGATGGATCACCGATTGAGATTGTCTTGTCTTACACATACTTAGGGGTTCTTTTTCTTGGCCCTATTTTTATGTGAGCCCGGCGATGCAGGCCTGCCTAAGCAAAGGATATGCTTCGCTGGCCAAACTAGAGAGGCAGTGCTTCCACTCACACTTCCAAGACCCTCGGACCAAGGCCCTCCTGTTTGACTCCTTGGTCCGACCAGCAGGGAGTGTGGGCTTGTGTGGAGCGCCTACAGGTTCTCATGCTATCATGGATGATTCCCAATAAGCCATCAGTTCTTCACCTCATCGTTTGGATCATCTCCACTGCATCTTGATGCAGCATTCCAGGTCATCACTTATCTATATAGGATCAAAAGATACGGGGACTACACTTCTAGACGTCGCAGACTATTATGGCTAGCATTATCCTCCTCTATGGCCCTAGCCGTTGCAGGTGACCAAAGATGTTGGTATGCACACACAGGTAGGTGGTTCGAGCGACAAGGGATCCACATAGATAGACTTCCTCCTTCCACTACAGCACTAACGTGCCATTTTTTCCACACAGGTATCACAAGGTTAACTAGGTCATATGTGAGGATCTTTTACAGCTACACACATTGTCCTTGTTGGAACCAAGTGAGTTCCTAGTGAAGCTCAGCTTCTACAGAGATCATTGCCTATACATTTCGGAGGAGGGCTTTATTGACCCCCCGGGATATATGCGGTTTCACCTACCCCATTCACTGAGGATCTCTATTGGGCAGAGAGATTACCCAGGGAGAAGCGCATATGCACGTTGTGTTACCTATAGGAGATTGAGTCAGAGGAGCATTTCATTTTTCGATGCCCAATGTACTATGAGATTCGAGGACGCTTCTATTGTCTCTTCAGAGAAAGCTCCAAGCAATTATCTCGCTTTCTCTCTTTTCCACACCACAACTGCTTGGCTACGTCCATTCACGAGGCAGTCAGACAGAGAGCGCCTACTTAGATCACTGAGACAGGAGCAAGGCACTCTTCTCAGACTATGATCATTGAATTTTTCCGTCCGCGGGCCATACCAACTCCCACCCCACGGGCCTCCAACCACGAAAAACATGTAAAGAACGTAAATTGGGAACAGCTTCACAATTCCACTTATTTTCCTTGTTCATATCTCCTACCTTTATCTCTCAAAATTTGGATGCGTAAGAGGCTACAGCTCCCTTAGTTAAGTTGGCCTGCAGGAAAGCAACAACATTGCTTGCACACTTTAAAATAGCACTATCTTTCTTTAGCTGTTTATGCGTTAAAGTTCTTTATGTGTGCAAATTTTGTGCTCAACAGATGCCTAAGAATCCCTCAATGGCTGGTGTTTGGTTGCCTTGCATATGCTCTTGTCCTTGAGCAACAAAGGACCAAGCTTGATGACAAAGTGGTCAAATACATTTTTGTGGGTTGTAGTTCAGAAAGCAAAGGGTACAAGCTCTACCATCCAGCCACCAAGTGGAGTTTAGTCAGAAGATATGTTGCAGTTGTTGAGAACTCAGCTCAGAATTTGCTGTCATACATAAAACCGCAAGAGGTATACCCCCAAGACATGTTTGATTCTTTGCTACCCTATGCAATGAGTTGACCAGTTGAGGAGACTTCAGATGTAAATCAGGGTGCTGAATTTGAGTGATGTTCAGCCAGCTCTTATGCCCACAGATCAGCCTATGGATGAGGCCAGCACCCACAGCTTCCTTGTGTAATCCTGTAGTGCTTTCTTCAGTGTCCCAGATTCTCTCTCTCTCTCTCTCTCTCTCTCTCTCTCTCTCTCTCTATCTATCTATCTATCTATCTATCTATATATATATATATATATATAAAGGTCATGCCATCCTTACACTAAAGTCAAAAGATATGCGGATCAAGCTCCTTCGACAATCTTACAAGCTGAAGGGTACCAAAGTATGGATAGTTGAGGAGCTTACACAAGCTCAACTCAAGAATAAGGCAACTGAATTAGCTAAAGTCAGGGCTGCCAGAAAGGATGGAAAATGGGCAGTTTACCGTGAAGGCCTAGCTCTAATCAAAGAGTTCAAATCCAAACCAAAAGACTCTCGTTCTTAAACTGATGTATGGCTGATGACTCTTTAAGACTATTATCTAGGTACTCTAAATAAATTGGGGGTTGCTTTCACACTCCTTGGGAGCTGCCATGTGCCCTCCCTAAAGTAGATGTACTAGAGGGTTTCTTGCTGTCACTCAGAGCAATCTGAGCATCTATGTTGTCCTTTAGCTTCACAAAGATTGTTGGTTCCTCACCACACCACCATTCATTGTCAGACATACACATCGGTACATCAAGGTCTACATATCTTATGAAACCAGACCAAAAACCCTAAAACGAATCTATATTCATATATAAAACCCTGAAACCAATTGGTGATCAGCCTTGAAACCCTAAAACGAATCACTCCTTAGCCTAGATTTTTGATTCGCAACAGATAATAACCAAGATAGATTTCAAATAGATAACAGGGAAAAACAACATCTGATAGCTTCATCTAACAAGGAGCAGTAGCAGATTTCTTCTGGGAATCAAAACGAACTGAGAGAGGGAGAGAAAGAACAAAGGATAGACACACTAGGGCCCAGAAATAAGGGCTAGACCCCCCCAAGGTCTTTATTGCAATAGAATAAACTTTGTACAACTGGCTCATACGATCTAGGAGCCCCGAGGCCCTTCTTTTATAGACTTGGGCTAGCAAAAAGCTAGACCCACTTTTAATAGCTAACTTTCTTACAAAAATAGACTTTCTTGCTTTTTGCCCATCGTGGGGCCACTTTTTAAGCCTTTTCTAGAACCCCATGGAGTCTTCTTTAATCGTACCATCTCCTTGGTGTTTTTTGGCCTTGGGGGACTTGCTTTTTGGCACTTGCTCCATCATTTGTGAGCTCTTTTGCAAATTTTTAAGTCCTACAAAACACCAACACTTTAACTCATTAAAGGTTAGCAAAATGCATGCATTCCTAGTTCTTGGACTAATCCTAGTCCTTGTGGACATCCCCACAGTTCTCTTTTACCAATGCAAAGCAAAAGTTAAAACAGGAAAAATTATTCTAGTTAACCAAAGTCAACTTTCTTTGACCGTAGTCAATCTGATAGAGAATCCTCTTTACTTCTTGGGAGAAATACCGATTGATGACATCTCCTCGGCTTCTAATAAGTTGTCCTCAACTGAAAAGCAGCTGTAAAACTTGAGGATACCTCCTCTCTTGGCATCCATTGCCTAATAGTTATGATACTTGGCAAGATAACTACAGAGTGCGGTACGCAATCTGTTCTAGTTGGAGGATCTCCTGGATTTCAGCTCTTTCCTGGTCAAGAGCCCTGTGTAAATGGTCCTAATCAATGAGAGGCGTATTAGGCTGAATATCTGGCTGCACATGCGGCTGCAAATGACCAACAGATGGAGGAGGTATAACCTCAAATGAAACATCATTCTGAGCATCGGATGAAAACACAGGCATCAAGTTGTCAAAAATATCTAGGGCATCAACAATGGGCTGTTTTTGACAGTCCAGCAAAGGCATAGTGGTAGATTCATCAAACACAACAACCCGACTGACAAAACACTTGCCCGTGCAGGGCTGATAGAGCTTATAGCCCTTGCTCTCTAAGCTATACCCAATAAAAATGCACTTGACAGCTTTATCATCCAACTTAGTGCGTCTCTGCAAAGGCACATGAGCATAAGCCAAGCATCCAAAAGTCCTCATGTGAGAAATGCGAGACTTACGACCCGTCCAAGCCTCATAAGGTGTGATAGTCTGCAATGCCTTTGTGGGACATCTGTTCAAGATGTAATTAGCACACATGACCGCATCCAACCACAACTTGTTAGGCAAATGCTTGCCTTTCAACATGCACTTTGACCATCTCCATCACTGACCTCTTTTTCCGCTAAGCCACATGATTCTGTTGAGGAGTATAAGGCACCATGCATCGATGATGTATGCCACGTGAAGCTAAAAAAACAGCAAACTCCTTTGACATGTATTCACCCCCCTTGTCTGTATTAAGGTGAGCAATGTGCAGCCCACTCTCATTCTTAGCCAAGGCAATAAAATACTTGAAGCATGATGATTTGGATTTCAAGGCGAAAATCCAAGTGTTAAATGATAGAGTTATTGTGAGTGTGAAACCGCATCTGAGCTAATGGACTGACTCTGATTAGGAACTAGTCGGGAAATTTTGAGCATGGCTTTGATTGATTTCTTTGGAGTTCTCTCCTCTAAGGATAAACAAATCTATGCTAATCTAGACTACACCAACCATCGAAGCGAATAAAAGCAAGAAACAATTTCTTTTCCATTGTTCTTTTTAATATGCTTAGGTTGCGAGTTTAAGTGACACCTATGGATATACCTAGATGAATCCAGGAACATTCCCAAACTCATCCTCTAAAAACACAACATAGTGCAGTTTCAATCTCATGATAGTCACTCACAAGGTTGAAAACCATTAACTCCATCATGCATAGCAGGGACTAGCTACTATGACATCCCCACTGACATCATCAGCGCCCAACAGTGGGTGTAGACCATAGTATAAAAATATGCTCTCACACATACAAATCCACACACCCACACATACTTGAGCATCCAATTATACAAAGTCTTCGTACTGAGTTTCTGTCGGCACTCCGGAGGTGAAGGACAGACTCAGCCATGATGAAGGCTAGCACTAAAGGAGAAGGCTAATCAAAAGGTAGTCCAAAATCTCTTCATTCAAGCTACAATTGCTTGTGAAGTCTAAACATTTTCATTTTAGTCTCTCCCCAACGAGCATCTAAATCTAAATCTAGCTGATAGGGCAACGCACCATTTAAGATAGAAAGAATTATCACAATACCAGCAGGCCGCAACTTGGATGAAAACTTCACAAGGTGAAATTTGCATGTCCGCTAATACGGCAGAAGCATATACCTAGATGAATCCAGGAACATTCCCAAACTCATCCTCTAAAAACACAACATAGTGCAGTTTCAATCTCATGATAGTCACTCACAAGGTTGAAAACCATGAACTCCATCATGCATAGCACGGACTAGCTACTATGACATCCCCACTGATGTCATCAGTGCCCAACAGTGGGTGTAGACCATAGTATAAAAATATGCTCTCACACATACAAATCCACACACCCACACATACTTGCATACCAAAAAGTTCATCTTTGTTGCTAGCCATTGATGCAAATAGAGAAACAGTACCACAACGGAGAAAACTAGTGATCACACAAGCCTCAAGGCTTTAAACTGCACAAATAACTTGATGTCCCAACAAAGAGGCTGAATGAACAGCAAGTATGTGGCTTCAAGAGTGCAAGAACCAGTCCCAAATGCAAAGAATGGTGACCTTCAATGCTCCAAAGTGTAGTAGCAAGGGCCAAACACCAAGGTAGGTAGCCAGAGTTGCTCCAAAATGCTTCAACAGGCTCCAAAGCTGAAATTTGGTGGTGTAAATACACTCAAACCGATGCCAAATGCAACCGTACAGCTCTAGAGACAGCTCAGATTCCGGTACTGATAGTAAAAGACCTGCTGTCAATTCCGTACAGCAATCAATGCTCTTGCCGGAGACCGTACTGCATTATTGGCACCTATCAATCCCATACTGCATTTAATGGACCTGACAGCAGCAAATGAGGCCATACTCAGTTCCGTACAGTCCGTACACAAGTGCAGCAGCAATAATTACACCGTACAGTCCTCCAAAGTGCCGTACAGTCACACGTGCTGCAGCAACAGACAGTACACAGTCCGTACAAAGTATGGACCACACATGTGCAAAAGACCTGTTAAGAACTGTCCGTACAGTTCCGTACAAATGTACGGAACCACAGATGTGAGGCGGTTTGCAGAAAAACAGCTTGGAAGAGTTGAAAACAGCCTTGAAATGCTGCAATTTGGCCACAAAACAGCCGAAATGGACAGCTGGAGCACTAGAGACTGGATTTCTGGCGATGAAACTCCTCCAAATGCCCTCGGGTTAGCACACGTGCAGACGAACAGCAAGAATAGGCCGCCAAACAGCTGTCAATGAGAAATGGAAGGCTCGGGGTGGCTGGAAATGGCTGAGGGGAAGATCCCTGACCTACTCTAATACCAATGTTGGACAGAGGGAGCCCAAAATGAGTGATGGAAGAGCAAAAACACGATGATGTATTGAAAATGCTGCAACAACAAGTGTGGAGGCTCAAGGGTGAGCCAACATAACAAAACCCTAGGGCTAACTGCCCTAACTAGACTAAGTGTCCTAACTGACCTAGGTGGTACATGTACTAACTGTACCAACAGTCCTAACTGACTATAACTAGGCCTACAAGGCACATACCAAGGAATAAGTGGCACCTATGGATAGCCCATAGGATGGCCTACAAAGACCATATAACTAGCCTCTTCTAGCAGGCTCTCTACAGCCCCCTTAAGCAGGCAAACAGCTCAAAGTATGAAAGTAACTAGGAATTCAACTTTAAGTTCACACATGTTGCTGCAACTCCAAGCTTACACCCAAAACCCAACAACAAGTTGTTCAATCACCTTAAACTTATATTATACACCCTGTGACATTCAAATGAACCCATACAAGTTGTCAATCACCTTAAACTTATATTATACACCCTATGACATGCAAATGAACCCATACAGGATGGAGGAAAAACTGCTCCAGACCTAGTTTTGATGAAACGCTAGTCATAAATGCATCCAAAGGGTCTTCAGACTCCACTATTGTCTGCTCTTGGTGCATCTCAGCTGTTGTGGCGTCATTCTTTTCTTCAGTCTCAAGCGATTCCAACAACTTTCTGATATCATTCATCAACTTTTCTCTCTTCTCAAGAAGAGACCCGGCAGTTTCCACAACTGGAGGAGATGCCTTTACTGTATTGCCTTTCTTATTCATATAGGTTGTGCGATCGTAGAATTCATCATCATCACTACACAATACAAACATGAAAAAAAATAGCATGGTTTGTTATTCGCTGTAACCATCCCTCAAGAAAATGGTGTTGCGTCCTCTAGGAAGGAAAAAATCATTGTGCCAGGAACTTAAACCATCCACCTCAAATCGCTGTCTTCATCTTCACCGTCTTTCTTATTTGAAGATCCTCTTTTTGCTCGTGCACCTATGCTCTCCTGAATGCTTTGATTCAAAGTCTCTTCCAAGTTTTCTACCTCTTCCATAAGCTGTCACAATTCATACACATGTTAGGGTAAATAGAGAAAGACCATTAAAACAACCAGATTAGATCAAACTATTGCTATACCAATAAACAAAACTTAATGAGTGGATGACCTGCTCTATACGTTGCTCATTCCGTGCTATCTGTGTCTGCTGTCCTTGTGTAAGGCCACCTTGAGGAATCTCCTTAACTTGGATCGCATCGATCTCTCTTTTCAAGCTGGAAAGCTTTTATGTCAACAAAAACTCCCCTCTTTCAGTTAAGTTAGACCAAATAAATGCCTAGATAAAAGAAAAGGGGGGAGAGGGACAAGTGAAAGGGAAGATTGAGAGCAGGGGGAGAGGAAAGAGAAACGGACCGTAGATAAATGCTAAGAGCAAACAGCACTAGAAGGGAACGAAGGGGACGAGAAGAGAAGTTGAGAAGAGGAGCTTTATTGAATGGGACCTCGACACCAATATGAGATTAATGCCTGACCACCAACCACCTCGTGCTGTTAACCCGCGTGGCCTTGCAGCTACTGGACTAGAAGATCAGCAGGCCAAAGTCCAGACAGGGATTCTCCTTTGAGCCTATGAGCAGGCTGTATGTACTTGTCCCCGCTACTCTTAAGAAAGCAGAAACTAGCAGACTGAATATAGATGAGGAAAGATACAAAAGGCTAGTTTACAGTGGACGAATAATAAATCCAACACTTTAGCAGGGTGGTAATGAAGGCAAAAAGAAGTAGACACTTCCAGAGGTATAAAATCACAGAACAATGTGACACATACCAGCAGAGAAAGAATTTAGAAATTTAACCTTTTCATTCCGTTTTTGTATCTTCTCGAGTGTCTTTTGTTGCTTCTCAGTGAGCTGACCCTTGTAGGTCTGCCAGGTCACTTCCTCCTCTTCCTGAATAAAAAGATAATGGATCAATGAACAGAATGCATCAGTTCACGGAGAGACTACACAATATCTAAATGCCAGCACTAACAGACCTCAAGGTCATCTTCAATAGCATCTTCCATTATTCCCCATGTTGCCCCTTCCATATTTATGGCTTCTCTTCTTGCCCTCAAAAGAGATGCCTCCTCATCTGTCCGATCACTGGCAATCTGGAGTTCTCTGAGCGCCTGCCTTTCTGCTTTTGTTGGAGCCTCCTGGGAGTGTCATCTCATTATATTGTAATTCTTCTTTAACAGTAGAGAAGTTATGATGTTCTGACAATTTCAGGTGAAAGACATATTAAATAGTTTGAACGTTCTAGGATGAGCAAATATTTCTCAATATCAAATGATGGAACGTACCTTTGGCATCAACTCGATGGGTCCCTGGAGTATATACAGCCGAGAAGAGCTGCACAAAATAGTAAATCGTAAGGTAACAAGTATGGCCAACAATATAGACACTTAGCTTCCCATTACATAGGAATTCAGCAAAATGAAATCCATAAACATGTGCACTAGTTCTTGGCCTAATCCTGCAAAGCAGCCTCATAATTTACTTGAAAACGAAACTTGATATTCAACAGCAATTAAATCAATGTCCTCCTGCCTCAAAATAGGAGCAAATCATACTGCTGCTACTTAAAAACGACTGTGATAGACTTCATCCTTAAACAAACGCAGTTCAATTATGTAAAGACAACCAGAACTTTTAATAATGACATTCCTTGCAAACGTGCGATGCAGGAGTTTAAGATCAAACTTTACGACCACAAGTTCAACAGCCTACATGTAACTTGCTCCTACGGTATTAGTATAATTTGCTTCCTATTCCTGATTCAACCTGCTTTTGGCAGGTTATCAAGTCAACAGTTCAGCTTGGGTCTTCAACGTTTACGATATGCTTTCAGATTGCATGGTTTGGCTCTTGTCTACAGACATCCTTCGCTATACTAAGAACTAATCACCTATGAGATTAACAAAGCCATAACTGCATCTACAAGGTGACTCATACAATCACAGGGTGACTCATACAAGCCGCTATGGGCTGAAGCAAGGGGTTCGCTAAGACCCCTGCAGAGCGCTAAGAAAAACTCAAAGAAAATCATAACTCGGAAACAATACTCAAATACTCAAAACATATCCCGGTGCCATGGTGGCTCTCCTGTGAGATGCGAGGATATCTCCAAGCTGCGTCTGTCGTGTCATCTCGCGCAAGGCAGGGAAGGGCTTGGTTTCTGAGACTTCAGTATCCAGCAAGCCATGTCGGGAGTGACCCCTCAACTTTGGCACTCACCTCAGAGAAAGATTGTGATAGGCTGGACCTCCATGGTGCGTAGTCTAGCCACTCTCTGCTCTCCTGCTTCATGCAATCTCCCCCCACTAGCCCACGTTGCCCTCATATCATCTATCTCCTCCTCCTCCACTCCACTATGTCCTGAGGCTGACTCAAAGGCATAGAAATCTGTGACATGTCTCTGGGCTACATCCACCTCTGGCTCGGGTAGGACTATCGGCGCAGGCTGTCTGATCTATCTCAAAAAGAGTCTTTCTATGTCGTCACATCTCCATCAGATAAAGACCGACACAGACCTGGTCCTAGAAATGGATCAAGCAAGAGCGTGGTCCAAAGCCGAGTCCCTCTTGGTAGAGGCAATGATACCACCCTCGAATCTCATAGTATGCCAAACATATGCATAGAGAATGCTCCTCTGTCTCCACCTCCCCCAATGTGCAAAGCCTACATATTCGATGCTCTCTCAGTATGCTAGCAGCTATACTTGCTTCTATCCCCAACTAATGGGATGAGACTCTCATCTATCTGAAGGCAAACCTCAACGAATGGGAGATGTGTCTGTCCTCCAAGTATGAGAGTCTGATGACCAATCCATCCTCTGATACCTTAAGAAAGTGGTCACGATAGAACTGGATCTTGGTGGTATTCTCTGGGTCCCCTCCCCAACTCCGTGCCATGTAGAGTTGTAATAGATCCAACCATATGATGCGGTTGATCTCATCTCATGGGATCACGGAGGACAAGGCATCCAAGCTATACTGAAAGGACGGGAGTCGACTCATCTGGATCCCCTGGCTATCAAACAATCTAGGGACACATGCATACCAAGATGTGTTGACCCCACTATCTGCAAACCGGTCATCCCTTCTCTTCTGTGCTCTTGTTGTAAGAGTGTGAGATCATCATCCAAGCATGTTCTAGTCCCCTTCAAGGCTGCCCTCATGCTCATGAAGGCAGACCGGTCTGCTAGTTTCCGTAATCTCACTATCATAAGTCTCATTGGTGCATCATCCTTTCACACTCTCCAAGCTGCCTAGAAGGTAGATTGACCTCCATCTTAGAGATCAAGGCTCTTCTCTTCTTCTAAGGCATCAGAAATAAATTCTTTCTTTGTTGGAGCTGCTTTGCCCCACTCCTTCATTTCAGCCTTCCCCTTATCTATTTGCTTGGAAAACTCCTCATGCTTCTTGTAGGCCATCCTTTGGTGGCCTACGTGATGCCCTATAGGCCATGGTATGTGCCTTGTAGGCATAAATAAAGACACTTATAGTGTTAGTTAGGCCACATAGGACACTTAGTCCTATGTGACACCTAGGACACTTAGTCCTAGGTGTAGGTACTTGTACCTTGTACTCTTTAGTTTTGGATAATCCAAGTTCGACGTGACGGGTGTTCTTCTGCGACCCTTTGCTACCTGCACTCTCTCTCTTCTATCCGATCCTACAGTGGTATCAGAGCAAGGGCTTGACTCATCTTCCTGCTTCCGGTCTTCCTGCTGCAACTATCCGTACTTCTTCCGTACATCTACCCGTACATTTGACGCCGTACAACAATACTTGCACCATTGTACGTCCGTACCTTCACTCGTACAGGACTGTACCTGCATCGTCGTACGTACGTACCTGTGTACAAAAGGTGCTGTAACTGGTTCGTACACTCGTCGTGCAAAGCTGTACATGTGCCATACAGTGGTCTATATTGTACCTGCGATGTACAGTCACGTATCTGTGTTGTTGTACATCCGTACAGATCTGTACCAACACTCCGTACTTGCCCATACAGGTATCGTACTTATTCCGTACAACAATACGTGCATCGCCATACAGTCGTCATACATGTGATCCGTACACTGTACCGTACATTTGTACCAACCTACATCCGTACAATATACCGTACCTACGTTGTACTTGCAATGTACTTCCGTACAATCATACTTGCAAATGTTCCGTACAAGATACCTGCTGTATTCCGTACGGGTATTTGCAGTGTTGGGGCTTTTGCAAGACATTGGCAGATTTGGGGTTTTCAATACCTTTCATTTCCTCTAGTTGCAACTTCTTGCAAGAACACTAGAGTTTTGGGATTTGGTGTGCAATTTCTTTTTTGATTGCAGTACATTGGGTCAAGTTGCAGGACATTGAGTCACATTTGCGAGACATTGGGTCATTTTGCAGGACATTGGGTCATTTTACAGGACATTGAGTCACTTTTGCAGGACTTTGAGTCAGATTTGCATACATTGGGTCACATTTGCAAAAATTTCAGCAAAATTTGGGGCTTTTCTGCATTTGCCCTCTTTTTGGCCTATTTGCCCTCAATAAATTTGGGGCTTTTGCCAGATTTGCTGTTTTTGCAATGAACATTGCTTGTCACAGTCACATTTGGGTCACATCTGCATTTGCCCTTTGATTTGGGTCAGAAATTTGCAGATATTTGCTGTCATTTTTGAACAGCCAGCTTTTTGCAGTGATAGTCTTGAGGCTTTTGGGTTTTCAGGTCTTTTTCAAGGTATCACATTTGCTATGGCTGGGAACAATCAAGATTTATTTGGAGTTCTTCGTGAAGATGATAAGTTGGATGGCACCAACTATCTGATGTGGTCTTATCTCATGAAACATATTCTTGTTGCAATCATGATTGGATTCTTGCACCTGTGGCTATCATAACTTGAACCTGACAATAATATTACTTTGCTTAAAATTGGTAGAGATCCATACCTCATTAAGTCATTTGATTGCTAGTAAGTTGTGCTAGCATGATTGTACCTCTTGTGATAGACCTTGCTACCATCAGCCCTAGTTGGTCAATTGAGTACCCTCAGTTTTAGTCTTCCACACACGCTTATATAAGTAACAAGGTACCATTCCAATAAAACATAGGTACGGACTAGTTGGGGCCTAGCAATAAAGATACAAATAGCATATGCTTTCCAAATGCTTCTATAATATATTTATCAACATTTGTGGAATATTGTTTATGGGGCTGATATGAGGCCAGCCAATGCTACAGTGGTTGCCTCTACTGCTGGTCCTTCTGCAGGGGGTACTCCTCCTGATGCCTCTTCCTCTAGCACTCCTACTGCTGCTCTTCCAACTCAAGAACAGTCAAGATGGGATGCAAGAGATGCAAATGCACATTCATGCATTGCTTTATCATGCAAGAGAATCATTATTCCACACATCCGGTCTTGCAGGACAACAAAGGATGCTTGGGATAAATTGGCTTCTCTCTATCAGATTCGCAATGAAGCTCGTGTTGCATATTTGAGAAAGCAATTACAGAAGTCAGTATGAATGAAGGTGAGTCTATGGATGCATACCTGACAAAGGTCAAGGACCTCATGGACCAACTTGCCAACATTGATGAGGTGGTGCCAAATACACAGCTTGTTAGTACCACATTGAATGGACTGCCAGATACATATCAAGGGTTTGCTACAACCCTTCGATTAGTGGCCATGGGTAATCCAGACCACTATTCTTTTGATCAGCTGGTTACTTTGCTTTTGCAGGAAGAGCAAAGTAGAGCTAATAGACAAGCCATTATTCCTGATCATGCATTTGCTTCACAGCAGACAGGAAGAGGCAAGGCTTCCAAGCCTATGGGCAAGCCAAAATCTGCGCATAGCAGCTGCAATTCCTCCCTTGCATCTAAAAATACAGCAAATAAGTCAAAGAAGAAAAGATGCAACTATTGTCGCAAGCCTAGACACGACATTTCAGAATGCAGCAAGCGCATTGCTTCGGAGAAAAAGAAAGCAGGATTGACAGTTAATGCCTCACATGCTATTGAATCCCATGAGCCAGAAGATGCTTCACATGCACATACTCTTCAGGATGATTGGGCATGGGCTGTCCATTGCTCATTTGATCCCTCCAAAGCTGATGCATTCTTTACTACTAATGATGCTCAGTCCTGGTACTTTGATAGTGGTGCTTCCAAGCATGTCACATCTTGCAGACAGTTGTTTCATTCTTTAGCTGATGCACCTCGAGGGGGGACTGTTACATGTGCTAATAATGCTTCATATGCTGTAAAAGGAGTTGGAGATGTGCAGCTCACATCCATTTCAAGCCATCCTGTCACTCTGACAAATGTTCTTTTTGTGCCTGGCATTGAAGTCAACTTGATTTTAATTTCAGCAATTGCTACTTCGGGTTTCAGAGTGATTTTTGATGGCTACAGATGTCTAGTTTATGATCTTCGTGATGACAATGTCATAGTTCTCACTGGCACTTTGCAAAAAGGGCTTTATCACCTTGATCATCATTCAGCTACACTTTCTATTGAAGCATTGGCTATTTCAGATTCACACCTTGCTGAAACTCATCTTTAGCATGAGAGAATGGGCCATCTCAATTATAGAGCTCCTGCAAAGCTACATTCACAGCAGATGGCAAATGATGTACCTCAAACTCACACAGTTTCCAAACATGTGTGTGAGGGTTGTCTTTTGGGTAAGATGCATCGATTTCCTTTTCAAAAGAATTGTCCAAAACTCTCACAAAGGAAATTGCAGCTAGTACACAGTGATGTCTGTGGCCCAATGAGGACAAATGCCATTGAGGGGTATAAGTATTTCATGACTCTCATTGATGATTTCACAAGATATTGCTGGGTATATCCTTTAAAAGCCAAATCTGAAGTTTTCTTATGCTTTCAGAGATGGTTGAATATGGTTGAGAATGAATCAGGATGCAAGCTTGTCACCCTCAACACAGATAGGGGGGAGAGTATATGTCAAAGGAGTTTGACGCATTTCTGTCTTCATGGGGCATCATTCACTCATGCACTACTCCTTACACTCCTCAGTAGAATCCTGTTTCTGAAAGGAAAAACAGGTCCACAATGGAGATGGCCAGATGCATGCTTAAGTCCAAGTCTTTGCCCAATAAATTTTGGCTTGATGCAGTAATGTGTGCCAACTATGTGTTGAATAGATCACCTACACAGGCATTGAAGACTGTTACACCTTATGAAGCATGGAAAGGCACGAAGCCTTCACATTCACACATGAGAGTTTTTGGGTCTCTTGCATATGTTCATGTACTGCTAAGCAAAGCCAGATGTTGACATGTTTGATGCCTTTGAATCTTGGTTACCTCTGCCATCATCAGAAGAGGATTTTGACCAGCAACATGAGCCTCCTGCACGCCCTCCACTAAGCAATAATCAGCCACAACCTCATGATGATTTGCAGGTTTCTCTTCCGGCACAAAATGATCCCACTATTCATGATGAGTCATTGAAGAAAGAGCTGTCAATAGACAGCAAAGGCAAGTTCCCAGATGGCTTCTTGATACATTGAGGGACAGCAAACAAGATCAGCCTTTTGCTGCCCGGACAAGATCAAGGAATAGACAGCATGGTCACTTTCTTGAGTTTGCACTCCTTGCTATAGCTTGCAATGAAGAGCCTCTGTGCCATAAAGATGCTTTTGACAGCAAAGAGTGGATGGATGCAATGAGAGCTGAGTTACAATCTATTGCCAAAAATGACACATGGGAATTAGTAGATCTCCCTCCCGGCAAGCATGCCATTGGAACGCGGTGGGTCTACAAATTAAAAAGGAAATCTGATGGCAGCATAGATCGATACAAAGCCCGTCTTGTTGCAAAAGGGTATGCCCAACAACAAGGCATTGACTTTGAGGAGACATTTGCTCCCACATCCAAGATTACTGCCATTAGATGTGTCATTGCCATTGCAGCCCATCATCATTGGCAAGTGCACCAACTTGACATCAAGACTGCTTTTCTTCATGGGGATCTGCAGGAAGAAGTCTATGTCACACAACCTCCTGGCTTTGAGATTGTCAATTCTGAAAATAAGGTATGCCGGCTTAGAAAAGCCCTTTATGGTTTGAAGCAGGCAACCAGGGCATGGTATGCCAAAATTCATGCACACTTACTATCCCTTGGTTTTCAGAATAGTCCCACAGAACCCACTCTTTATGTCCGTGGGAGTGGATCTGATTTTTTAGTGCTGATTTTATATGTGGATAATATGCTCATCACGGGCCTAGATACTCAGCAAATTGCAGCTTTCAAGGCTGATTTGCAGCAGTTTTTTGAAATGTCAGACATGGGACAGCTTCACTATTATTTGGTCATTCAGTTTGCTCATGTTGAGGGGGGTATCATGATGTCTCAGTCCAAGTATATTGGACAGCTCCTTAATCGTTTTCAGTTTGAGGATTGCAAGCCAATCTCTACTCCAGTGGACCCTGGCTTCAAATTCTCAGCTCATGATGGGAGCCCACCGTGTGATATCACTCTTTATCAGCAGGCTGTTGGATGCCTTATTTATTTATGTCACACCAAACCTGACTTGCAATATGCAGTATCTCAGCTCAGCAGATTCATGCACATGCCCAGTTCACAACATTGGCAGGCAGTGAAGAGAGTCTTCAGATATCTCAGAGGCACTCAGGATTTAGCTCTCTTCTATGGTGATCAGGGTTCACTTACCATGCATGCTTACACGGATAGTGACTGGGCAGGATGTTCCGACACCAGAGTGTCACATACTGGCAATTGTTTTTTGCTTGGCAATTCATGTATCTCTTGGCTCAGCAAGAAGCAACCAACAGTTGCCACGTCTAGCTGTGAGGCTGAGTACAGGGCAGCTTTCACCGCTATAGTAGAGTGTGTTTGGCTTCGACAGTTACTTACACATCTTGGTAGACATCCTCCACTATTGTCTACACTGACAGCCAGAATGCTTTGGCCATTGCGCGTAACCCAGTGTTTCATGCGCGTACCAAGCATATTGAAGTTCACTATCATTATGTTCGGAAGCGGTTGTCAACAGGAGACATAGAATTGTCCTATCTTCCCGCAGAGGAGAACATAGCAGATATGTTTACAAAGGCACTTCCTCGTCCCAAGTTCGAAGTCTTTCGACAGGCTTTACACTTGGTTCCCTTTGTTACATGATCTGACATTCCTTGTACATTCATAGGTGGCTATATCCTTTTGGATAAACATGTGCCACCATGACTAGAAAATACCATGTATTCTGAGATGTTTCCAGAGTACTTCAGCCCATCCCATGGAGGGGCGTTTGTAGGCCATCCTCTGGTGGTTCTAGTGATGCCCTATGGACCATGTTATGTGCCTTGTAGGCATAAATAAAGACACTTATAGTGTTAGTGTCTTTTAGGCCACATAGGACACTTAGTCCTATGTGACACCTAGGACACTTAGTCCTATGTGTAGGTACTTGTACCTTGTACTCTTTAGTTTTGGATAATCCAAGTTTGACGTGACGGGTGTTCTTTTGCGACCCTTTGCTACCTGCACTCTCTCTCTTCTATCCGATCCTACACTTCCCTTGCATTGTCATGTGTAGGGCAGGCATCTCTTTCTTGAACTTTTCATTATCTGTTTTCAGTATGTTCAGCTCCTGATTAATGGGTGGTTGAACCTCACCTTCTTCGAGTGGGTTGCGGGCTTTCAACAGTTCATTCTCTTCCTTGAGCTTGACAACCTGACCTTGTAATTCTTTGATCATTGATGTGTGATGGCTGGTCTTGGCATCAACCATGCGGGTCATCTCCTCTCACATCTTACCAATTTGCATTTCCATTCGTATTTGCATTTCTGATTTACATTTGTTCATTTCTCTTCCAAAGAGGCACGCATATCCTGCATGATAGAATCAATATCCATCTCTTTGCTGCCCCCAAACTTCTTTTGCAAGTTTTCAATGTCCACGTTATTTAGCGAATTTTTTATGTCCACATTATGCATGATTTGATATGCTGATCGCTTATCTTCTGGGTACTAGCCCAGATGGCACTGTACTTCCTCTCCTTTTCTCCCCTTGTCAATCTGTCACGTGAGCAGTCCATTCTGCACATATTATGCTGCATTTTCCCCCTTCAATATTGTGCTAGATATGGCCTTTATGGCTGATAGTCCCCTCTGAAATTTCAGTAGTTTGTGCTTCTCTGAAATTCTGGAATTCTGACTGCTTACCTGTTTCTGCAGTACTAAGTCCTCAGATTCTGTTTTTGCCGCCTTTTTCTTGAATTTTGTCTCGACCTGTCTTGCTCTCTGATTTGGATTGTCGGCTTGTTGCGTACTGCAATAAAGGGATGAGAGAGAGAGAGAGAGAGAGAGAGAGAGAGGAAAGAAAGAAAGAAAAATATATTAACGTCCTCAGGAGGCATCACGAGCCTATGGGACAACGCATACCGAGCGAAAATAACTCATACAAGCCTCAAAGGGCTGAAGCAAAGGGCGCACTAGGGCCCTTGCTGATTGCTATGCTAAGTAAAGCTGAAGAGCTCAAAAGCTCAAACAAAAGTCAAATACAAACTGAAAGCTGAGGCTCAAAACCCAAAACCCGGCACCATGGTGGCTCTTTGGTGGGCTACGAGGATGTCTCGTGCGACTATCGGGCTGTCCGCATTGTGGTAGTGGATGTGCTCTCCTCGATCTCTCGTTCCGATGGGCTATGTCAAGAGTGACGCCTCGTCTCTAGCAGTCCCCTTTGAGGAAAGCTGATATAGGCCGGCCCTCGATTGCATGTGCTCTAGTCACTCTCTGTGTCGAGTGTGGTCACTGTGTCCCTCGCTCAACAGCTCCGTGTCGGCTCTCTCTGCCGTCATATCAGCTAGCTCCTACTCCTCCTCCACCCCGTTGTGTCCTAGTGTCACGGGGACGTAAATTTCTAATTTTGAGGAATTTACATTGACCGACTTGCCTCAAACTGATTAAAATTGTAAAGGACACTTCAATGCAATCAATTCCATGAGCCAAGGCAAGGGATTGAAGGTTAGAGAGGAGTAAAAATCCCACTGCTAAAAATAGCTCAAGGGGCCATGTTTTAGCAAGCTAGCTTGGGGAGCAAGAAAAAAAAGGGTGAAATTGGTTTTATGATAGTTTTCTAGACCTGAGAAGAAGAGGGACAGGCAAGTTACACGCTAGGAAAGTGCTCTAGGGCTATTCGCCTTGCTGATTTTTGACTACTAGGATAGTCTATGGGCTGTTGGTGAACTGCTAGAAGCTCAAAAACGAAATTCGTTTTTATGCCAAGAGCCTCCACATCAGTTTGTTTTTGCTGCATGCCTGTTGTTCGTGCCTTCCCAGAGCACCAAATCTAATTCGCACTTCTTCTAGGAGCCTTCTAGGCCACGCGCCTATCAAAACGTACTTTTCCAACGCAGCTTGGAGCTTCCAAGCAACTCAATTTGCTTCCAGGTGGGAGGATTTGCTGAGTCACACCTCCTAGAGAATTGCCAAGGCTGCCAGACCTTATTTTGTTGTTTTAGATCCACTCCAGGGTCTCTAGACTGAGCATTTTCAGAATTTGCACCAACAGGTTGTGCATTTTCCTCGGTGTTTTAGCAGCCCACAGAGCATTGCTATCATTTTTGGGTTGGCACTCGCAGATTTGCAGTCAGCTTTGGAGCAGCCAGCTCATTACATTGTAGCCTTGAGGCTTTGGCATTTGCAAGGTACTCTTTTATTCCTTTGGTGATTTTTATTTGGAATGGCTCACCATCGATCTCTTGGAATGCTTGCCCATGAAGACAAGCTTGATGGTACCAACTATCCCATGTGGTTGTACTTCGTGCGCCACCTGTTGGTATCCCACACTTTTTGGGGTATTGTCAATGGATCAAAGACTAGACCTGTCTCTTCATCGCAGGCACCTGTTGCCAGCACAACCACTTCTGACACTTCAAGTTCATCTACTACTACTCCCGCAGTGTCTACCGCAGATCCTCCATCAATAGAACAGATGCTTTGGCTAGGCTTTATCAAATTCGCAATGAGGCCCATGTTGCCTATTTACACAGGCAACGGGATACTGTTAAGATGAATGAAGGGGACAGCATGGATGTGCGCCTACTCTTTTGGTGTGCTCTCAAGCTCCTTGATTGCCTCTGCCTGTCCATGACAGTTTGATGATTCCCTTTTCTTTTGCTCATCTTTCTTGTCCTCCATGTCTATTGTCTCCTCCTCCTCTGGTCTCCTCTTTGAAGGATCTTTGAGCATTTTCTTGTATACCTCAGGGGGGATCTGTTCTTTTATACAATCAGTCTTCCGGTTTGCTTTGTTCTTACCATATGGGTGATGGTAGGGCTATAAACTTGAAGAAATGAGAGTTTTATGGTATTAATGTATAGATTGATCTTTATATGGGCCTCATTTATTTTAAACATCCTTGGTTATCATAAGCGCCCCCCCCCCCCCCCACACTTTCCTTGGTCATCATTAGCCCCCCTCAAACCCTTCCTTGGTCATCCTTACCCCCACCCCAACCATTACTCCCCCCCTCCCCTCCCACTCCTCCCACCCCGTGCATCCCCCCGCAGCCCCTATCTTCTTAAAAAAATCACAAATTTTCTTAAAAGGTTTTGATAATGATAGCCCCAGGTTGAACATTTTATTACTGTAGTGCATGAAGCAATGTTTATTTTTTGAAGATGCGTGACTATAAAAGGAGATTGATGCATGAATCAAACATTATTGGTTGCGCACACTGACATGTGCCAACAATGCATCTTATCCCGTGAAAGGGATTGGCCAAGTTGAGGTCACCTCAGTATCAAGGGATATAGTTACAATTTTGGAAGTGTTATATGTGCCAGGTATCAAAAAGAACCTCATTTCTATCTCAGCCATCTTCTTGAATGGATTTCGAGTTCCAATGGGCTGTACCACCTTGATGTTGAGGCAAACTTGGTGTCAGAATCTATAATTTCAAATTCTCACTTGTGGCATGAGAGTCTACTGAAATTGCACTCGGAGGATATGGTGGTTGCACTCCCACCCATGCATGCACTTGCTTAACATGTTTGTGAGAGCTGCTTATTGGGAAAAATACACAAGTTCTCATTTCCAAAGGATGAGGCTGTCGGTACATCCAGAAAATTGCATCTGGTACATAGCGATGTATGCAAGCCGATGCGAACAGCATTACTTGGAGGCTACTTATACTTTTCCACATTTGTGGATGACTTCACCAGGTTCACGTGGATATATAAAATGAAATCCAAGTCAGATGTCTTCTCATGTTTTAGACATTTTCTTGCCATGGCTGAAAATGAAGAATTTTTAGCGTATCATTCATCATTGCACAGTGCCATATAATCTACAGCAAAATGGGCTTGTAGAGGAAAAATCATACAAAGATGGAAATGGGCAGATGCACGCTGAAGGGCAAGGCAAGTCTTTGCCGAACAAATTTTGGTTGGGTGCCATCATGTGTTCCAACTATGTACTCAATAGAGTACTCACCCGGGCATTGAACAATGAGGATTATCACACCCTATGAGACATGGACCAGCTGGAAGCCTGTTATTTCACATATGCGGGTGTTTGGGTCATTGGCATATGGACATGATCCATCTCAGCTGAGGCATAAGCTTGAGGACAAGGCCATCAAATGCATATTTATTGGCTACAGCTCAGAAAGCAAGGGATCTCAGTTCTATCAGCCTAGCACAGGCAAGGCTATCATCAGCAAGGATGTTGTTTTTGCTGAGAATGTGCCTTTACCTTGGCTGGACTGCAAAAAACAGCCATCCATTGAGGCCTCAGATGTCTTTGATTCTGTACTTCCCCTCTTCCAATCACCTACAGATTCAAAGCAGCCACTGCAGAGCATAATGCCGACATGCTTCAAGCAGCTCACATCCTCCTCCCATTGCTCCTGCTTAGCTTGATATGGCTCCAGTTGATCACCATGCTATTGAGCGGGCGGTTGAAGATGAGAGGGCTGTCATTAGATAGCAAAAATTAGTCCCTTGTTGGCTTTTGGACACCCTCAGAGACAGCAAGTAGACTGAGCATTACCTGCCCGCACTAGACATGCAAACAAACAAATGTAGGGTAATTTCTTGGCTGTAGCTTTGATCACCACTGCTTGTAATGAAGAGCCTCTATGTCACAAGGATGCTTTTAACAGCAAAGAATGGATGGATGCCATGAGAGCTGAACTTGAGTCCATTCATGCAAATGGCAGTTGGGAGTCGTGTGACTTACCTGTAGGCAAGCGCTATGGGCACAAAATGGGTTTATAAGGTCAAAGAAAGCTGGTGGCAACGTTAACCGCTTCAAAGCCAGCCTGGTTGCAAAGAGTTATGCACAGCACCATGGCATTGACTTTGAGGAGACCTTTGCTCCCACCTCACGCATTACGACCATACGGTGCGTCATTGCTCTTGCATCCCACAAACATTGGGAGGTTCATCAGCTGGACAATAAGACCACCTTTCTTCATGGTGATTTACAAGGAGAAGTCTATGTCACTCAGCCACCTGGATTTGAGCAAAAAGGTCTGAAAATCAGGTTTGCCGGTCGAAAAAGGCACCTTTATGGATTGAAGTAGGCACCCCAGGCATGGTATGCCAAGATACATGCATATTTGACAACTTGTGGCTTTTAGAACAGCCCTACAAAGGCCACTCTTTATGTCCGAAAGAGTGCTGCAGAAATTTTAATTCTCATTCTTTATGTGGATGACATGCTTCAGATATGGGAAGAATTGCAGATTTCAAGACTGATTTGCAGAAATCATTTTGCAATGACAGACATGGGCTCCATTGCACTATTACTTGGGCATCCAGGTTGCATATGTTGAGGGGGAGTATAATGATGAGTTAGTTGAGGATTGCAAGCCAATTTCTACACCATTGGAGCCTGGCTTCCGTTACGTTACCCTTTATTAGCAGGCTGTGGGCTGCCTCATTTTTTTATGTCATACTTGGCCTAATCTTCAGTATGCCATCCCCCACTTGAGCGAATACACGCACAAGAGCAATGAAGCAGGTCTTCCGTTACTTGAAGGCCACGCAAAATTTGGGACTGTTCTACGGTGATGAGTCTCCACTGGTCTTGCATGCTTTCACGGACAGTGACTGGGCAGGTTGTTATGATATCGAGAGTGTCCCACAGTGGCAACTGTTTAATGCTTGGATCTTCATGCATCTCGTGGTTCAGCAAGAAGCAGCCTGCAGTTGCTTTTCTAGTTGTGAAGCTGAGTACAGGGCAGCTTTCACAGCTATAGTAGAGGGTGTCCGGCTCCGCAAGTTGCTAGTAGATCTTGACATCAACCAACCAGCTTCTACTACCATCTACACTGAAGTCTGACAGCAAGAGTGCTTTGGCGGCTATGTGTAACACAATCTTTCATATGCGTACAAAGCACATTGAGGTTCATTATCATTATGTTCAACAGCATTGTCAGCTAAAGACCTACAGTTGTCCCACAGAGGACAACTTAGCAAATCTCTTCACGAAGGCTCTACCGCGATACAAGTTTGAGGCCTTTCGGCTGGCCTTATACTTGGCTCCATTTATTACATGATGATGATCGCCCTGTACTACTATCATAGGTTGCTATATCCATCTTGGACGAACGTGCAACCATGATATAGATTCCAAGTATTTCCACGATACTTTAGCCATACCATGGAGGGGGCTTTGTTAGCAATTAGCCCTGGTATGTGCCTTGTAGGTCAGGTCAACTCATAGAGTTGACTTCAGTGATCAACCATATGGTCAACTTGGGGGCCATAAAGGCCACCCCTTCATCTTAGTGGCATGTGGCTGCATTGGGGATAACCGAGTCTACTAGATATAAATCATCCCAAATGATTTGATGGACACCCAACTCTCTTGACTTGATAGTATATGCTCTTTAGGTCAATAGGCTGAAACTATTCTATCCTCTAGCTGCCCAAAATCTCAATCTATTTTTTATTGTAATCTTGTTTAGAGCCCTAGTGTTCACAAACATCCAAAAAGCAAACATTAGGTGAACTACTTGGTCAAATCAAATATACCTAGATGAATCCAGGAACATTCCCAAACTCATCCTCTAAAAACACAACATAGTGCAGTTTCAATCTCATGATAGTCACTCACAAGGTTGAAAACCATAAACTCCCCTTCATTCCTACGGTCACAAGCGCAGCCTTCACCAGCCCATCCTGCCTTATTTAACTCTCCAACATGAATGCTCCTTTTGGAAGTACAGATGTGTAGAAGTGTAGGTAAAAGTGGAGTGATGCACAAAACATTGCCCTCGTAAAAACTCCACTGATGCCTATTTCAAAATTCGCAAGATTTATGCACTTTTCAGTGATGACTTGAACCAAAAGACTTCCTATGTAATTGTCATTCATCGATGAGGTCTGTAAAGCTTTTTTTGTTCATTAATGCGATTGATTTTTTATCTTCATGCATTTTGTTGTGCACCTGTTTTCTATCAGTCATCATACTGTGTGTTCAACCACGAGGAGTTAAAAGTAAAGAATCAAACAAGTTTGGTATAACCAGAGTCGCATAAAAACTATGAAGATCACAGAGGCTCTCTCTACTTTTCCATACTGTAAAGCAGCAATTTAAACTGCATTGGTACTTGGGAAGGGTATGATTCTTCATAGAATAGAATCACAAGGGATATCCCTGCTAACCCCTGGAAAAAACTGCCGATGCATAAAAGCAGCATATAAGGCAGCGCAATAGATGCAAAGTCTGAAATGGTTCAACATCTTACAGGCCAAATTTGAGGACATCACCAACGTGAAGAGGAACATAAGTATTTCCTGATATCTGTTATTCACAGGGAAAAAGGAAAGATTAGCAGATCAAACATCAAAATCTACTACCAGTTTGTATTGTGAAATAAGCAATATTTATAACTAAAATCTAAAAGCTTTTGTTTTGTAATAACTGAAGTCCAAAACATTCCTTATTTATTTTTAGTTCATCAACATGAAGCTTAGCTCATGATACCTGTTTTTTATTTACAGAAGTCCCATGGGTGCTCCCTAAATCATAAATAAATGCGTCTCCATTTCTCTTGAACTGCAAAACTGCACTTCCAAGTTCCAACCACGCCATCCTTAACAAGTGAGTGAGCTTCAAAAGTTTCAGACTTTAATTTCCAATACAGATCCAAAGCATAAGTAAACACCTAAAAGGGATACATATCATCATCACTTAAGCTGCAGTCCATGAAAATGCATGAAGTTCTGTACAGTAATGCAAATGCGTCACCTTTACCTCAATTTCTTTATTTCATGAGATGGCCTCAACCAGTCACGTATAGTGTTACTTCTAACCCCAAGGAGATAAACTCTCTGAAACCAGTCCATAAGTCAAACCATAAAATCCAGTGATTAACCATGCAGATTTGTCCCTGAAGTTTTTTTGAAGCCCCGTTTGAGAATTATCTATTCCTCCAAAACATCATTAATTGTAATGTTAATGAATTTCAAAGGGGATCTGATGATTGATTATGGAAAACAAGAGGATCAAGTAAGCACGTATCAATCTTCATAGCAAGAATGATTGCTTGCCCATGTGACGTTGTAGTATTGAAGTACCTATATGCATGTAGGAAAGGGTAACAGTATTATTACTCAATACATAATAGGCAAAATGTTGTGCTGCTGCTTTAGATCATCAATACTACGCATGATTTTACATACATACATACACATATATATATGTATACCTTCATAAGACTTCCAATCTTAGAACGAGCAAAAGAGCAAAGGAAAGAAGGGAGTTTGTTAGCGACTTTAGATAAAATTATGAGTAAATGAGAAAAATAGAAAAGAATACTAACTTAATAATCAAAAACCCAGTGCTTACTAAGCTTTGAAATCGCAACCAAAAAACAAAATCTTTGATAGGACAAAGGAAGAAAAATAGAAGAAGAAATTATTCTCAATCCTAATCTTTTATGACCAAGTCATTTCACCTCATCAACATGCAGTAGTTCATATAAATAGGTCATAAAAAGGGAAACTACGTAGTGACTATACTGCTGGAGCCCTTCGAGGCATTCCCGTGACTATCCTTTCAAACTCAATAGGTAGTCAAAGAAAATGCTCTTTCCTAAGAGCCAAGTTCTGAGGGAACCCTGGATGATATATCGTCAACTCTGTCTAATCAAGCTGAAAAGCCAGATGTATCCCATCGTGTGTTGCAGCCAGATATATCTCATCGCGTGCATGCATGCGTGCGTGCGTGCGTGCGTAGATATATATGGATTCTATGGAAGGATCGAAATCATAGAGTCTTTGGTGACCCTACTTTTTCCACTTGCCATTTTCCTCGACGTTCTCTGCAGCAATCTTTCAGCAAACTGATTATATAGACTACAATGTATACTTGTCACATACTAAGATCTTCTACTGATGTGATGTTGAGCTCCCCATTCAAGGGAAGCTTCTGTGTAATATAAAGCATCAAAAATTTCACCCCAAAAAAAAGTGTGAGTATAGATATATATACTATATAGAGGAAACCAGGAACATGCCCAAACTCATCCTCTAAAAACACACCACATAGTGCAGTTTCAATCTCATGATAGTCACTCATAAGATTGAAAACCATGCCCTCCATCATGCATAGCAAGGACTAGCTACTATGGCATCCCACTAGCGTCAGCAGCGCCCAACAGTGGGTGTAGACCGTAGTATAAACATATGCTCTCACACATACAAATCCACACATCCACACATACTTGAGCATCCATTTATACAAAGGTCTTTGTACTGAGTTTCTGTCGGCATCCCGGAGGTGAGGGCATACTCAGCCGTGAGACAAAGGCTAGCACTAAAGGAGAAGGCCAATCAAAAGTAGTCCACATTTTCTTCATTCAAGCTACAAATGCTTGTGAAGGCTTGCCTTGAACCTAGCATAAAAGATGGGATAAACTTCGAATTGTGCATAGAGTGGCTGATTCGTTAGCCTGAGTAGGCCATCATTTTGCACTCAAAGTCTATTTGGGCTGATTCGTCAACTTGAGCAGATTTCTCTCCATTAATGTATTGGATAGTTTCTTAAATAAAGAATCCATGTATTATTGTGTAGCAATCTAGGAGACATTTTGTACATGGAAGTATTTATGTGAGGTTACTGAAGACTAACCTGTCTTGTAGACCAAACTGCAGTATTTTGAAGGATATGCTAAGGGTGCTTGTATTAGAGAAGAAGGTACCCTGTTTTTTATTTTATTTTTTGGGGAAGAAAAGGGGGGGGGGGTTTTTTTTTTTAATTAATATTTTTTTCCCTTCTTCAAAACTTAATATTCCAAAAAAAAACTTATTTTTTGGGACACTAAGTGACACTTTGAAAGCTTAATCTTTAGTAGTTTTAACATTCATGATTCTAAAAAATACTTGTATGATGAAGAAGTTACGCTTCCATTCTTGTTTTAAAGAGGAAAAATTTTGTTTTGTTTCTTGGAACATCAAGGATCCCATTTTCGAAACTTCCTTTTTTTTTTTTTTGGGGGGGGGGAACTTTTTCATAAGAGGAAGATTTGTGCACGCATAGAAACCCACATCCTCTACTAACGCCTCAAGGCCATGCTACAAGTGGGAGAATAATTCTCAACAAGGCGAGTACGCACAACACACAAAGGTAGGTCCTCATGCAAATGAGAATAAGCGCCCAAACTTAGGGTTAGCTAGGCGTGTAGTCCAGGTTCTACTCTAATGCCAAGTCCTACAAAACAACCATAGATTAAGAAGACTACACTGGGGAGCTAGCAAGCTCACCACCTAGCTATAGACCTATATAAAGGATCACCCGCCGAGCCTAAGGTTAGCCAAGCATGTCCATGGCCACAACCCTTGCGTCCATCAGTCTAGGTGTTAGCCTATCCCAAGAAGTCCATCCTAAGGGATCCCTATAAATGAGCCCACAGCTCACATATATACACTGTCCCAAGGGTGTCCCTGTACACGATGTATCATTGCAGATTCAATCTAAGATTGGACATGATGAAGAACTGACTTGATGATCTGCTTCCTGTCCTTCCTAGATGGTGCATGGTTGAGACATTCAAGCTGTACTCATGTTGTGCTTATGCATACCAACACTGCTTGCTCTCCTTGTGTGGAGGACAATGTTTTGACCCCAAGGTCATAGCATGAACTTGCATTAATGATGGAGCTAGGTCCAAGTGATAGACCCTTTAAAAGGGGTCCATAATATCATGGCCGCAGCTTTGGGATCAAGACTTCATTGTCTTGTAGCAATGTGATACTACGAATGACAACTTTATTAAACTCTAGAAGACATTTGTGTGTTTTGGCTGAGTGTCTGTCACCACAATGTAAATATCCTAAGTCAAAGTACAGATGACCATTTATTTGATCATAATTAAAGAGTTTTTATATGTGTTAATTACGGTCAAAGAGTTATTTTAATGGTCGAAGTATTGACTCCAGTCAAGTAAATCTGACTGCGGTCAGAGAGTGTTGACTTCGGTCAACAAGACTTGGCATGCGCCAAGAGGGTTAACCCCGGTTAACCAAGATGTGCCAACTCCGGTTGGAGAGACTTGGCTATAATTAAGGCGCCTTGACCCTTGGTCAAAGCTCTTTAATTATAATCAAGAGTGTTGACTCCGGTCAACCAGAGAAAATATATATATATTTATTTGTATATATATTTGTTTAGATGTGCACATGTGTTCAGTGGGGACGCCCACCGTGACTAGGATTAGTCCACAGTGTGTTATTTGCATGCAAAGCGCTAACAATTAATGGGTACCATGGTGGTGCGCTTTAATTAATTGTTGCAGGTACTAGCAAGGATTATTTTTCCTAAGCAAATGGGAGCCTGACAAGCATCCAGGAGGCGGTTCGAGTGACCGAGAGCCTTGAAGACTCCAGAATGGCCCTCTAGTGGCTTGTAATAGGTTTTAGTCTAGATTTTAGACAAGTGGCATGTTGCCAATTTGAATGGGGCTTGAAGCTCTTGTAAAAGAAGAATTCTTTTCATGTTTTAGAGAGAGAGACTTACGAGACAGCTTTAAGCTGAACTTCTGTATTGAATTTCTGAAATGAATAAAAGACCTTCGGGGGGGTCCAGCCCGACAATTTGTCCTGGGCCCTAGTGCATCTCCAGAGAGAGGGAGTGAGGGAGAGCTTTGGAGAGTAGAATTCTGTCTGGTTTTTATGAAGCCATAGCTGTTTTTTCAGTTTCGGTTGTATTGGTATCAGAGCCAGGTTTAAAGGCTTTCTCAAGCCTTTGACGATCCAAGCAGTAGCCTAGGCAAGCAATTAGCATCCCGACGCGTGATGATGGCGCACGATATATGAGCTTGCGCATAAGATTGGCGTACGGGAATCTTCACAATCCGTTCTCCTTACGCTAGTCCCTGGGCGATATGCCAGCTGAAGGAAAAAGATAGGGGCTGTGACGATTTAGAAAAAAGCTAACAGGCAATGGGCGCAATCTGAAGCGTATGTACGAGGAAAGGCTTTAGAAGACCTTGGCTGGCCGTCGCTATACGTAAGTGTGAACCAAGGCTAAGCGTATGGTGACTAGAAGCAATATCCGAAGTGCGAGCGTTGGCGAAGTGGTGAAGCAGGTCCGTGGCTCGACGGGAGGTTTCTCGTCGGACGTGAAGGCACGATACGCAAAGCTTTAGAGAATTCCGTCGCCTACGCAGATTTTCCCATCCAGAAGGTGACGTGGCAGATCTGACACGTGGCGCTGACGTGGTGCTGACGTGGCAGCCAGCAGGTTCACGCGTGCACCAGATGACGTGGCGCAGGACACGTGGCAGACCGCACAATTGCTGACGTGGCGCCTAGCCAGGTGGCAGATGATGTGGCAGCCAGCTCAGAGCTGACATGGCACACTGACACGTGGCAGCCAGGCTGGTAGACCTGTGGTTAGTGTGACCTTGTTCAAACTAACTGCAGTTAGCTGACCCTGGTCAGGGATTTGGTCAGAGGACAGCCTAACCAGACTGGACTGGTGCAGTTACCCAGTTTGGTTCAGTTAGTGGCCAAGTTACAGTCATCTAACCAGACCAGAACAGGACTGATCTGGTTAATGTAACCAGTAGTTACCCATCTGGTCACTGTTCACCAAAAAAAAAAAAAAAGAGTTACAGAGACAGTTTTTGCCATCAATATCCACCTATCTGGTAATCATTTTACTGTCAGAGAATCAGCAGAAAACAGAGAAAATCAGAGTTTTGCAGAAATAAAAGAGATGCATGCCTTTGTGCACAGAAAAGGGGAAACAGATGCCTTTTGAAGCCATCTGCAGCAGCCAGAAAAGGGGAATATAAATTGTTGATGCTTTGGAAATTGTGTGGGTATATGCCTTGAACTGACAGCCAGTACTGGCATAGATTGTAAATGCAAAACACCTCTTGTTGAGGTACTTTTTTTGTTGGAAAAGCAAAGATAGTGTGCATCAGTTACCCGCACTGTGTGAGAAATCTGCAGATCTCAGAATATGGATCAATCACCTATCCAGTGGGATTCACAAGATAGGGATGTACATCCAGGACAGAGAAATGTGCCGCAAACTCAACAAGAATTTGAACAGATGGTATGCACTCGTATACAAGAGCTGGAAAATCTAAAAAGGGATCCCAGGGCTCAGCATTTGTTTCCAGCAGAAGCTATGCCAAATCCAGTATATGACGTGCCAATGCCAGAGGCACACTCTCGTGTACAGCCTGAGAGAGAGAGATCTCATAGATCTCATAGGAGACGGTCCCATAGAAAAAAGAGATCGAGGCACCGTCTACCTCGAATTCGACTTCTGTGTCTTCTTCTTCCTTATCAGATAAACCATCCAGGAAAAGAAGGAAACACGAGAAGTCTGGGAAGAGAAAGTCTTCCAAAGCGACCAGGGAATTTAAAGAGGGAGGAAAATCTATTAAGTTTATGACCTACAATGGACAGTATGGTCATACAGACAAAGCATTGCAGTTTATCAGACAGTTTGATGCTAGCAGCATTCGGTACTGAGAAATTTTCAGAATCCTCCAAGTTAAGAATGGTCAGCCTACACTTAACAGCAACGGCTAGTGCATGGTGGAGTGCACTGACCACAGATGGGTCAGCCCCAAGAAAGTGGAAGGGCTTCAAGAAAGCCTTCTACCAGCAGTTCATGCCTAAACAGTTTAGAGACCATGTTCTTCAAGACTGGGACAGCTTGCACATGGATGCAGGAGATACAGTGGATGGGTACAACCAAAAGTTTTGGGATGCTTATTTGCAGGTTGCACCGTTCAAAAAGATCTCCAAAGGCACCCAGATGAGGAAGTACAGAGCAGGTCTCACTCCAAGAATTCAGGCAGTAGTGAATGCTTTGGGGGCAAAGAATATTCAAGATCTTATGCATTCAGCCTCAGTAGCAAGTCTTGTGCCGCTACAAGATCCATCTACAGTGCCATCCTTGCATACAGGACGTGCTGATAAAAAGAAATCTGATTTTCTAAAATCAGAAAAGAAAGAGTCCCCTAAGGCTGAAAAGAAAGGGTTTCAGCCTCAGAAGCCGAGGGGTACTCAGTTCTCAAAGACTTATAAGGGCAAATCTCTATTCACCCCTGAACAGATAGCGGAATTCCGTAGAGATGGGAAATGCTTCAGGTGCGGTAAAGAGGGGCATGTGGCTGCCCAGTGCCCAGAAAAGCCTTCAACATCGAAGGGAAAAGAGGCAGAGAAGCCACGAGGACCGCAAAAGCCAATGGCGGGGGGAATTCCTGATATACTGGGTCATGCTTTGAACCCAGAAGAACGAGAATTGCTGCTATCATGGGGCAAAGTTAGAGACCAGCAAGCGCTAATTTTATTTGATCCAGGGGCTACTGATAATTTTATATCAGAGGATCTAGCCCTGAGGCTGGGAATAAAGACGGAAGAGTTAGGCAGGGCTTTGTGGATGCCGATCAAATGTTTTGTGGAAATCCTGTGCCAGTTACTCCCTTGATAGGGAAGCTCCGTCTTCATGTTCAGAGTTATGTGGATCAGGAAGACTTCTTCATTTCTCCACTGAAACATTATGATGTAGTTTTGGGGATGCCTTGGTTTCACCGCAAGGCAGTGAAGTTGACTCTTCCTGAAAGAGTGCTGGAATTTGTGCATAGGGGGAAAAATCAGCGTTTAATTGCCAGGAATAAAGGGGATACTATCCCCATTGTATCTGATGTTTCATGCGGTAAAGCAATAAAGTCTGCAATTTCTGCGTACATGGTTTTTGTAAAAGAAAAAGAGAATGATATGCATGCTGAAATGAATGATGCAGACAAAAATAAGTTCCAGTTTCTTGTAAACTTTAAAGATTGCTTTTCTGATGTTTTGCCAGGGGAGTTACCCCCAGAGAGACCAGAAGATCATCAGATAGAGTTAATGCCTGGTAGTGAGCCACCAAACAGACCCCCTTATAGAGTCAGTGCGACTCAGAGAGAGGAGATTATGGCTCAGGTACAGGACTTGCTGTCCAAAGGGTTGATTCAGCCCAGCTCGTCTCCTTTTTGTTCCCCTGTACTGTTAGTACAGAAGAAAGATGGTTCATTCCGTATGTGCGTCGATTATCGCGCACTGAACAAAATGACCATCAAGAATAGATTCCCTATTCCGCGTATTGATGATGTCCTGGATCAGTTAAATGGAGCTTCAGTTTTCAGCAGGATAGACTTAAAGAGTGGCTACCACTAAGTGAGGATACAGCCTCAGGATGTGCATAAGACAGCATTCCGCACAACATTTGGGTTGTATGAATACTTAGTGATGCCTTTTGGATTGACAAATGCTCCAGCCACATTCAATAGAATGATGAATCGCATCTTCCGGAAGTACAGGCATTTTACGGGTACTTTCTTTGATGATATCTTAGTATTTTCTAAGACAGAGGAAGAGCACAGAGAACATCTTGCTATAGTGTTTCAAGAGCTGAGAAATCATCAGCTCTATGCAAACAGCAAGAAAAGTGAATTCTTCCTGGAAGAAATCCACTATCTGGGGCATATAATATCCAAGAATGGGATACAAATGGATCCAGCGAAGATCCGTGCCATTCAGGAATGGCCAGAGCTGAAAACTGTGCATGAAGTTCGAAGCTTTTTAGGCTTGTGTTCTTACTACAGAAGGTTTATCAGACATTTTGCTGATATCGCAGCTCCATTACATGACCTCACCAAGAAAAATGCAGCCTTCACATGGGGATTATCACAGAAGAAAGCATTCAATACACTCAAGGAAAAGTTGACTACAGAGCCTATTCTGGTAGTTCCGGATCTGTATCAGTCTTTTGATGTGGATTGCGATGCTTGTGGAGAATGTGTTGGGGCTGCATTGCATCAGAATGGTCATGTAGTAGCCTATGAAAGCAGACGACTTCGGGATGCGGAAAGATATTTAGGAATCTATGAGAAAGAGTTATTGGCTGTAATTCATGCCATCCATACCTGGAAACATTATCTTTTGGGTGCAGATTTTACTGTCAAAACAGATCACCAAAGTCTGAAATACTTTTTGACTCAGACCAAGCTTTCAGAGAAGCATATGAAATGGGCAAACATGCTGTCAATGTATCATTTTCAGATTGTCCATACTCCAGGAATTCGGAACAGAGTGGCAGATGCCTTGTCCCGAAGACCCCAGGTCAATAATGTAACTATTGCTTATTATCAGGACCTGGAAGGCATGAGGGAACAATATGCTCATGATTCTGATTTTGGTGAAATTTTACAGCAGATGCAAGAAGGGCAATCCACCAATCACTATTCCCTGAAAGATGGGTATTTAATGAAAGATGATTGCCTATGCATCACCCAGGAGATGAGGAAAAAGATTTTGGGGGAATGCCATGCACCTCCCTATGCTGGACATAGAGGAATTACAGCAACAACTCTAGCACTAGAGAGGTATTTCTTTTGGCCAGGAATGCGGAAAGATATACATCAGTTTGTTACTGAATGCCTTACGTGTCAGAAAATAAAGTACGATAGACGGAAGGCACCTGGCCTACTTATGCCTCTTCCCGTGCCTCAGGCACCATGGGAAAGCATTACAATGGACTTTATTTTTGATTTGCCGAGATCAAAGTCAGGGAATGATGGGATTTGGACTATCATTGATAGATTCAGCAAGCAAGCTCATTTCCTTCCGGTTCGCAAAACCATAAAGGCAGATCATATGGCTAAGCTGTTCATGGCACAAATCTTTAAACATCATGGTATGCCTAAGTCCATTGTTAGTGATCGAGATCCCAGAATGACCAGTCTATTCTGGAGAGCTTTATTTGATAACATGGGGACGAATCTGAATTTTTCTTCTTCTTTCCATCCCCAGACAAATGGTCAAAGTGAAGTAGCAAATTCTACCATTTTGGATATGCTGAAATGCTACGTGGGTGACCAAAGTTCAGACTGGGAAAAGTACCTACCATTAGTAGAGTTTGCTTACAATAATACAGTACATAGCTCTACAGGGAAAGCCCCTTTTGAAGTCATATATGGGAAGGTGATTTTGCCACCTATATTAAGGACTAAAGATGAAATATTTGCAGCTGATCAGTTTGTGAGAGACCTCCAGACAGCTTACAGCCAAGTCCGGACAGCTATTGAAAGGTCTCAAGAGAAACATAAAAGAGCTGCAGATAAACATAGGAGACAGTTGGATCTCAAGGAAGGGGACTGGGTACTTTTAAGGTTTGAAAAAGCTAGGCTCCGCAAGTTTAAAGGCAAACAGAAAGTGTATGCAAAGTTATCTCCCAGATATTATGGCCCTTTCAGGGTTACAGAGAGAATAAATGAGGTTGCATACAGAATAGCATTGCCAGAGCATAGGAGGATTCACAATGCATTCCATGTGAGTCTTCTAAAGAAATTTCAGGGACCAGAGCCTACAGAACCAGTATCAGAAGATCCACCAGAAGTCGATGAGCTGGAGGAAGTCCTTCAGCCAGAGCAAATTGTGTACCATACTGTACGTAAAGGCCCTCAGGGTAAGGAATTTTGCAGGTATCTTGTAAAATTCAAGAATTATACGGCATTAGATGCCAAGTGGATGGACGAAGACATGTTATCCGATCATCCACAGCTTTTGGATGTTTACAAGGAAGCTTTTCAGTTGAGGTCAACTGAATAGAAGCCGAGGGGATGTCACCACAATGTAAATATCCTAAGTCAAAGTACAGATGACCATTTATTTGATCATAATTAAAGAGTTTTTATATGTGTTAATTACGGTCAAAGAGTTATTTTAATGGTCGAAGTATTGACTCCAGTCAAGTAAATCTGACTGCGGTCAGAGAGTGTTGACTTCGGTCAACAAGACTTGGCATGCGCCAAGAGGGTTAACCCCGGTTAACCAAGATGTGCCAACTCCGGTTGGAGAGACTTGGCTATAATTAAGGCGCCTTGACCCTTGGTCAAAGCTCTTTAATTATAATCAAGAGTGTTGACTCCGGTCAACCAGAGAAAATATATATATATTTATTTGTATATATATTTGTTTAGATGTGACATGTGTTCAGTGGGGACGCCCACCGTGACTAGGATTAGTCCACAGTGTGTTATTTGCATGCAAAGCGCTAACAATTAATGGGTACCATGGTGGTGCGCTTTAATTAATTGTTGCAGGTACTAGCAAGGATTATTTTTCCTAAGCAAATGGGAGCCTGACAAGCATCCAGGAGGCGGTTCGAGTGACCGAGAGCCTTGAAGACTCCAGAATGGCCCTCTAGTGGCTTGTAATAGGTTTTAGTCTAGATTTTAGACAAGTGGCATGTTGCCAATTTGAATGGGGCTTGAAGCTCTTGTAAAAGAAGAATTCTTTTCATGTTTTAGAGAGAGAGACTTACGAGACAGCTTTAAGCTGAACTTCTGTATTGAATTTCTGAAATGAATAAAAGACCTTCGGGGGGGTCCAGCCCGACAATTTGTCCTGGGCCCTAGTGCATCTCCAGAGAGAGGGAGTGAGGGAGAGCTTTGGAGAGTAGAATTCTGTCTGGTTTTTATGAAGCCATAGCTGTTTTTTCAGTTTCGGTTGTAGTGTCAATATCGTTCTTGCACACTGATGTGCAATAAGATTTCTTGCATTTATTGAACCATTACAAAAGCCAAGGCCACCTTGTGCTGTAGTACAAACTTGCTAGTGCAATTGGAGTGTGTCAATAAGCCACCTAGGATTGTGTCAAAATAACAAATCGAAGGCAAAACTTGCCTGCATGATATCGAGATATAGTTGGATGCTCCAACATAAAATCAGAACGATCACTGCGTCCAAACATGTATGCACCTTTTAACGACCTGCAAAATCCAGATGACCAAGGCATCAAGATGATTTAAAGAAAGATGCCTTCAGCTAATAAATAGAAAATTTGACCAATAGTATCCCCATAAAATAAGCAACTCTAGATACTATCAATTTCAAACTTCGCATCACCAATTATAATGGTGTATTACTGACATGTTAAGTCATTCATGTGGTTGTGTAGGGAATTCAGATATCTTTGGGGTCATTACTAATCGGATGTTAACGTTGGAAATTAGATAGTCACCTCCTAGTTGTGAGCCCCCATATGAGGAGCATATGGGGGAGGTGGACCAGTGTAGGATGGGGCAGCCACGTGGGCGGCACATTCGCTGTCATGTGGGCAGCAAACTTACCCATAACAAACAAGATAGAGGGATGCCACATGCACAGCACATAGGCTGTCATGAGGGCAGTATACTCACACACAAAAGGGGGCTGCCATAGGCTGCCATGTGGAAAGCACAACAAGAAGCTAACCTGCCAGATTACAGCCTCACTGGTGGACTGGACGTGGATGGAACTGCTACATGTCAGTCAAGAACAGTACGGGGCAGAAGTGATGACCTTAACTGGCCTGAAACAAGGCGTCTGCAGCCCTGGATCAAGCAGGAGCTGTCCAATTGAAGGCGCCTCTGTATGGGACTGTACGGATGGCTGGAGCAGTCTGTACAGAGCTGGATCTGATGCTGGGGGTTGGAGCCGAGCCAGCAACCAGGCGGAACAGATACGGGGGGCAGGCAACTAGACGGCAAGGAGATCTGGTGGATGTGGGGCTGAACCCACATATCAGCAAGTCGACTCACAGACTGGGTGAGTCGGCCAGTCTAGTCGGTCAGTTTTGGAGGGCCTTTGGCCCCATAAAAGGTAAGCATCCTTGGCTCCCTTATCATCCATTTGGTGAGCAGATTGGAGCTGCAAACAGCCAGCCTAAATGGCCTATCCAGGAGCAAAGAAGGTGGCAGACTGCAGCAGACAAAGAGCTCACAGAGTCTTCACCCTTGGCTGCCTATCAGGGCAGCAAGGAAGACAGATCAAAGGGGCTGATTGTGTCTCACCACTGGTTGCATTTCGGTGCAGCAAGGAGGTCAAGATTCCAGGTCAAGCATGTGGCTGTCCAGGAGAAGCAGCCTGGAGGGGTGCTTGTGGGCACGAAATGAGGCCCACATAAGCTCATAGGGAGCATTCAGGCCAAGTGTTTTGGAATTGGCACAGAGGTAGGAGAGCAGTGTTCTGTGCCTACAAGGGTAGCCAGCACACTCAACATATCGATTTTGTATGTGTCCATCTTGGATGGAAATAAATATTTGCTGGTTCTACATCTCTCTTGTGCATTCTCCACTTACTTGCTACACATCTATCTAAGTACACATTAAGGAAAGAAGTTTTGGATTCCAAGTATACCACTGTGTGAGTTCCTGGGCTACATAATCTCCCTTTGGGATTGTATTGTTTTGCTCCCAGCTATGGATAGCTGAGGAACTTACAGGAGCTCAACTGAAGGATAAAGCAATGGAATTAGCCAAGGTTAAGGCTGCCAGCAAGAATGGAAAGTTGGCAGTGTACTGAGGAGGAATAGCACTCATTAAGGAATTTTAATCAAAACCAAAAGACTCCAGTCTTAAAATGATGTATGGTCAATTATATATGTTTTTCCAGAATATAATATAGGTACTCTAAATAACTGGAGTTGCGTGTTAGAATTCAGCAGTGACCAATGTAATTTAATAAGCTAGTTAGGGGTACTTTTCCCTCTTTAAGAGGTTTTCCCCCCTAACCGCAGTTAGTTCACTAACTATGGTTAGTGACTACTAAGGTTTTGTCACTAGGACAAAACCTTATCTCTCACTCTTTTAGTTGTACTCTCACACTCTTCTATTGCAACTAAGCTTTCAAGCTTTCAGCTCTCAGCTCACTCTCTCTTGCTCTCTCTCTCCCCAATACTCACATTTGGTATCAGAGCCTCGTTGAGCTCTTCCCTCCAGCCCAAGCTCCTGGTGCCCGTACAGCTCAAAGCAATCCAAAACTCAAGCCCACGTACTTGCTTGTCCGTACACTCCGTACGACTGTACGGAATTTGTACCTGCACGTATCATCGCTGCTAGTCTGTACCTTCCGCTGGCAGTTTGTCCGTACTGCCGTACGCCCATTTCCCGAAGCACGCTAGGTAGTTGTTGTTCCGTACAACTCTTGCATTGCAGGCATCCGTACAGGTCTGTCGCACGTCCGTCTCTTGTTCGTTACCTGCCAGTACAGTGGGTGTCCATAGATCGTACAATCGACCAACCGTTGGTACACGTCGTACGGCACTCCTGCGTCATATTCCGTACATCGTCATACCTGCTTCCGTACAGGTCGTCATACGTCTCTGCACCGTACATATATACTTTGCCGTACAGCCTCGCCAAGTTCAATTCGTACACTTGCGCTGAGTTGTCCGTACAGATTCCGTACATCAGTACTATCTGCGTGCAGCCCATCCGTACAGGCACTCTTGAAGATTGGTCATTTGGCAGGTACACTTTGCTTGTTTGGCAGAGCAATCTTTGGACAGATTTGAGCACAATCTGTGAATTGGGCAGTTTGTTAGATTTGGGGCTTTTGTCCATTTTTTGGCACACATTGCAAGCATATTGCAAAAATTGGCCAAGAAATTGGGGCTTTTGCAGGAGAATAACTATTTGGGTGAAATTTGACTCAATTTCAAGCTCGAAATTTGGGGCTTTCAGTTTTGCAGTACAATTTCTTGCAGAAATTTGGGGATTTTGTGATTACACTGCAATTTCGCAGTGAAATTTGGGGCTTTTGCAGACAGAGCGTAATTCTTGCAACATTTGGGGCTTCTGATCAATTTGCCCCTTTCTGGTTGCAATTTCGGGCCTATTTTGGGGCTTTTGTGTTAGGAGAGCAATTTTGGAGATTTCAGCTCATACTGCCCTTCTTGAAGTGTTTTGCAGCACTTTTGGCAGATTCTAGAGAGTTTTTTGATGCTTGGACAGATTTCTGACAATGCAAGTGTAGAAATCTCAGTTGCATTTACAGCCAGTGCTTGGCTGTGTTTTTTGGGAGTTGTGCATTTCATTCCCAGTAAGGGAATTCAGTCTTGTATCTGCTAAAATCTCTTTCTCAGATATGGCCCAACAAAATCAGAATGATTTCCAATTCGGTGGTCTTTCACAGGAAGACAAGTTGGATGGTACCAACTACTCCCTCTGGAGTTTTATGGTACGCAATATTCTGATTTCTCGCAATTTATGGGATTATGTGAATGGGGGTGAGATCCGACCAGCAGGTATGGCACCTAATACCCCTCCTCAGCAAGGAGGTGGAAGAGGTCGTGCACAGGGTGCAGCTGCAGAACAAGTTGCTGGTGCAGCTATAGCCACTACTCCAGAGCAGAAGAGATGGGATTCACGGTATGCCTTAGCTTTGTCATGCATCTCTCTTTCAGTGAAAAGATTTATCATTCCGCATATCCGGTCGTGTAAGACCTCGAAGGTAGCGTGGGATTTCTTAGAAAGCATGTATGCAGCCCGGAATGATGCAAGAGTATCTTTCTTGAAAAAAGAGTTAAGTAATACACATATGAAAGAGGGTGACTCCATGTTAATCCACCTCACAAAGCTTCAAGATCTCAGAGAGCAATTATTGAACATAGATGAGATTATTCCTGATTCAGAGATGATTACCACCACTCTGAATTCTCTTCCTGAGTCTTATCTCAGATTTCATACCTCGCTGAACTTATCATTGAGGGGGGGTGCAAATCCTCTCACCTTTCATGAGTTGATAGGACTTTTTCTTCAGGAAGAGCAGACCAGGAAAAACTTGGCTTCACGTGCAGGTGAACAAGCTATGCTCTCAAAGTTCAAGTCAAAAACAAAGGGACAGGCAAAGACATCAGTAAATCAGCCTTCCAGTGGGTCAGGACAGCCTTCACAAAAGGCTAAAAATGATGAAGTAAGCCCAAGAAGAAGGGTTTTTGTCATTACTGCAAAAAGCCAGGTTATCACATTGCAGAATGCAGGAAAAGGCTTGCAAAAGAGAAGAAAAACAGCTCCGGTATGGCTGTTTCAGATTCAGCTCCTCATGCATCTGACAGTGGGGATGCTGCAGCCAACTTTGTTAGATAGGATTATGCCTTTTTATCTTGCATTTCAGATTCAAGGCTGGCTGCTCCAGATGCTCGAGATAGTACAGCCACCTGTAATGATGATACATATGCTTTTTTGACTTGCAGTTATGACTCTTCTACGGATGCATCTGCTTTCAGTGTCAATGAAACACTAAATACTTGGTATTTTGACAGAGGTGCATCCAAGCATATCACTTCTAGGAAGTGTCTCTTTACTTCCTTGCATCCACCTCCAGTTCGTAAGAAAGTCACTTGTGCCAATAACTCGTCATATTCAGTACGTGGCACAGGAGAAGTTGAGCTTACTGCCATTGATGGCTCAGTTTTCAGACTTTCAAATGTCTTATATGTGCCTGGTATCACCAAGAATCTTCTTTCAGTGTCCACTCTTAACAGGACTGGATTTCAGGTCATCTTTGAGGATGACAAATGTGCTGTCCGAGACAGGGAAAATGATTATGCCTTGAGATTATCTGGTACTCTGCTGCGTGGGCTTTTTCAGCTTGATCTTTTTGAGAAAAGAGCAGCCCATGCTCTTACAGTTTCTACTCCTACTGCTGCCATGCAGAATGCAGAATTATGGCATGCCCGATATGGCCACATGCATTACCACAGCTTGATGACACTTCAGAAGCACTCTATGGTTGATGCATTGCCACCTCTTGAGATACCTCCTCCACATGCCTGTGAAGGGTGCATTTTAGGCAAGATGCATAGATTCCCCTTCAAAAAGGATGGTTCAGTTAAAGCTGTCCGCAAATTACAGCTTATACACAGTGATGTCTATGATCCCATGAGGACTCCATCATTGGGTGGTCATCTCTACTTTGTTACTTTTTTTTATGATTACTCCAATTTCACTTGGGTCTTTGGGCTGAAGCGCAAATCCGAAGTATTCATGGTGTTTAAACACTTTTCAACCATGGTTGAAAATGAAACTGGACTCAAAATACAGACATTGCGCACAGATAGAGGTGGGGAATACTTGTCTGCAGATTTTGATGCTTTTCTAAAAGGCAAGGGTATTGTGCATCAGCTCACAGTGAGGCTGACCCCTCAGCAAAATGGCAAAGCTGAGAGGAAAAATCGAACTCTTATGGAGATAGACAGATGTATGCTGAAAAGCAAACACATGCCTCACAAATTCTGGCTTGAAGATCTGATGTGTGCCAACTACATTTTAAATCGGGCTCCCACTAAGGCTTTGAAAACAAAAACTCCCTATGAGGTCTGGAATGGGAGAAAGCCTTCAGTGGATCATTTCCGAGTCTTTGGATGCCTTGCATATGCTCATGTGCCAATTGAATTTCGGCATAAGTTGTCAGATAAGGCAATTAAGTGCATATTTATTGGGTACAGTGCAGAAAGCAAGGGGTACCGTCTCTACAATCCTGCTACACGCAAGATCATTGTCAGTAGAGATGTGATATTTGCAGAAAATTCAGCTCACACTCAGGCTGAATTTCATATGCCTTCTTCTTCAGAGGATGTTTTTGAGGGGTTACTACCCATTGCTTTGGGTTCCCCTGCTGATATTTCTGATGCAAATCAGAATTTACAGCCACCTCCCGATGCTCTAGTTCAGCCACAGGATGTCTTGCCACCTCCACAGGCAGTGGAACAAGTGGTTTAGCAAGGAATTGCAGACATACATGCAGCAAAAACAGTCCCAAACTGGCTGTTACAAACTCTCAGGGAGAGTAAGATTGATGCTCCATTACCTGGCAGGACTCGCAGTGCAGCAAGGCACATGGAAGGTGCTAATTCAGTGGAATCAGCATATGCAAGTACTCTTCTCAATGAGGAGGAGCCTGCAACATTCGAAGAAGCAAAGGACAATGTGCATTGGATGAATGCCATGCACGATGAGTTGCAGTCCATTAAGAAAAATCAGACTTGGGATGTTGTAGACTTGCCACCAGGTAAACATGCCATTGGCACACGATGGGTTTTCAAGGTGAAACGGAAGCCAGATGGCTCCATTGACAGATACATGCAGTGCCCTGAACTTATATCCGTTTGGTGATTGATCAGCCTTGTACATGACATTGGCACTGCAGGGGGGTGTTAGAATTATAGATATAATTCAGCAGTGACATCTATAATTCAGCAGTGACCAATGTAATTTAATAAGCTAGTTAGGGGCACTTTTCCCTCTTTAAGAGGTTTTTCCCCCTAACCGCAGTTAGTTCACTAACTATGGTTAGTGACTACTAAGGTTTTGTCACTAGGACAAAACCTCTAGTGACAAAACCTTATCTCTCACTCTTTTAGTTGTACTCTCACACTCTTCTATTGCAACTAAGTTTTCAAGCTTTCAGCTCTCAGCTCACTCTCTCTTGCTCTCTCTCTCCCCAATACTCACATTGCGTTATGCACTCCTTGGGAGTTGCACATGGCAACTCCCTAAGCTGTTGTATTAGATGGGTTTTCTCTTGTCCCAATGACCTTTTGGTCTCCCGTGGATGTTAATAGACTTTCTTTCTTTCTTTCTTTCTTTCTTTCTTTCTTTCTAACATGTTACGCCTATAAGTCAAGCAAGACTAAAACTTTAGAATAATAGTAGTACTCCATCTTCTAGGCTCAGTTGGGGTTGAGCCTCACACATAAAAGACTTGTAGTCACATGAGCTATTCTTTGCTGCCAATCGGGAACCACTTTTGCTGCCTCCTAAGTCATGTCGTGGTATGAAATGAGCATTTGGCATGAAGCCTTGCGCTACTCTTTTTAGCTTTGCAACGATAGAGAGTTTTATTTCTTGGTCTTTGACGTCATTCAAGACTAAATCAACAGCGGACAATTTCTTAGGATGTCTAATGCATCGATGGACATCATAGCCACAAGGCCAGGGTAGCAAGGGCGGCCAAATAGAGATGCCTATTCTGGCCGTAAGAAAGCATAATGACTCATTCACACGAACTAACACTAAGGTTACCTGTTTGAGTGTCATGCATAATAAAATATATCACGCTCCTCAATTGGGACGATGCCCCAAACCCATGGTTCAATGATAAGTGTCGAGAGATGAGATCTCACCTCAAATGTGAGAAAGCCCTAGGACACCTCACGAGGACCGAGACATAGCAAATATCGCGCTGCATGATTCACCATAAGAGACAAGCTTTCCCGAGGTGATCAAATATTTTCAAAGAGATCCCACCTTCCCATGGGGGCTCCTTTCTGAGGGGTAAGTTACCCATCTCCATCATTGATCCCGGGGTCTAGCAGACATGCGACTTCGCTCTACGATGTCCGATACAGGCGCCAGCAAATTTGTCCTCCTTACCCAGGCCCACCACGCCCTCCTTGTTCACTACTGCGCTATGCCAGCTCCACAACCAAAAAGCCCTAGATCATGAGGGATTGAGGATGGAATACTTTGCACATGGGCAAGAGATCTTGGTCCCAATCCTAGCATAGATGTTTAACCATGCGGTATGCCATGGCTTCCCTCCTGCTTGGAGCACCAGCACTATTGTATTGATCCACGAAGTAGGGGACTCTATGGACGCGGGGAACTACCGCACAGTCATGATAGGCCACACACGTGCCAAGATATATGGATCGGTGCTAGAGCGAGAGATCAACTCATATACCGAGGCACATGGGCAGAGGGCACTGGACATGCTAGTTTCTAGCAGCAGCACTCTACCCTTTATCCTATCTTCACCTTACGGGCAGTCATTGAGGAGGTGAGATCTCGATCCCAGAAAGTCTATGCTTGCTTCGTAGCCTTTCGGAAGGCTTTTGGCACAATCCCAAGAGCCCACCTGATTCGGAGGCTTCAGGAGATGCAAATACCAAGAGTCATGATATGGGGTGTTGATGAGCTTATATGAGTCAGTCAAAGAGAGGGTACACGTACCTAGAGTGCACGATCGGAGTGAAGCAAGGATGCCCCCTCTCTCTGACACTTTTTGGACTCTACGTTGATGAGATCACAACTTTCGTCGATCGCCTAGGAGGAGAGGGTTCCTTGCTTGAAGACTTGATGATACAGATCTTGCCACATCGGGATGACATAGTCCTCATCTCCTCTTCTGCAGCAAGCCCACAACGACATCACGAGGCTCTAGAGGTGTTTTGCACGGAGAGAGAATTGACAGTCAACCTTGGCAAGACCAAGGTTATGATCTTCAACACCTCACAAGCAATAGTTTAGCCGCACAACTTCACGTACTGAAAGACAGCCAGTGGAGATAATACTATAATATACCTATCTTGGGGCAGCTTTTGCAAGGCATGTCTTCACGATGACACACAACCTCGGCACGACTCACACGTGGGTAGGGAGCTCTAGCTCAACTCGAGAGGCAGTGCTACCAAGCACGTTTCCAGGACCCCCCAACGAAGGAGGGGCTTTTTGATACAATAGTGAGACCAACAGCCATGTATGCAACACCCTTCTAGGGATGTGATCTACCGGCAGCAAAGTGGTGGAGATTCGAGAGGTTACAAGTGACCATGGGGTCTAGGACGATAAGGAGTAAGCCATCGGTTCCTCACCAAATCATACAGCCAGAGTTCACTATGACACCATTGCAGATTAATGCTATCTTCAAGACACTGACATATCTACACAAGGTATGGGCCTTGCCTTGCTAGAATGTTACCAAGATTGGCATTAGAGTCCTCTAGGCGATTAGCTGAGACTGGGGTCAGCACAGCATGGTATGCGCGCATCTCCAAATGGTTTCACACTCAGGGCATTCAAATGGATCACCTCGTTTCAGTGGCAGAGATGCTTGGTTTGATGATGCCTTTCACACTCAGTCACAATCACTCATGTTTTCTTGGTCAAACAGGAGACTGCAGATGCCTATCCATGCATGGATTGACCATTTCTATATTGACGATTGGGCCTTGGATAGAGGGGGCTCAATTTGCATTGCCCCTGGGGTTTCTACTTCGGATCACTCTCCAGTAGTGCTGATGATTTCTGAGCTGCACTTGAGAGGTTGGTCCGCTAGTATTATGATTCCCGATGTCCTTTATGCAAAGGAGGACCTCACAGAGGCACTTTTATAGATCTGGGTTTCTCAATTGCAGGGTGGAGTGCCTTCCTCGTCACATTTGGCAAATGCCCCTCTCCGATATTAGTGACTTTTACAATCTCGTTGCGAGTACCAGGAGACGTGAGATTCTTAGACGAGAGATTGGTGTTCGCCAGCAATTGGCAGCCTTACAAAGGGAAGAGCAAAAGAGGCAACTTGATGCTTGGATTCAGGAGTGCCTTGCTGCAGCAAGAGCTCACCAGTAGGTTTTGTTAGATCAAAGAGCAAAGTATGCCTTTCATGCACGAGAGTCCTTTTGGATCCAGATGGGAGGTAGGGTCATCAAGCATTTTTTCTCTGCTCATGGCCCTAGACAGAATAAAGAGAGAGTTTCTCAGCTCATTAACTCAGACGGGGTTTTACAATCAGATGATGTCACGCACATGGCTATAGATTTCTATGCCTCCCTTCTCTCAGCAGATCCTGGTAGCGAGGCCGTTGATGATGCTAGGTAGGTCATTTGGCCGTGTATATACCTAGATGAATCCAGGAACATTCCCAAACTCATCCTCTAAAAACACAACATAGTGAAACCGATATGAGGCTCTCTCTTGATGCACCTTTCACAAACATAGAGTTTAAGTATGCGCTTCTTACCCTTCACAAGGAAAAGTGCCCAGGTTCTGACGGACTTACACCCTCTTTTTTTCTGACCTTTTGGGATATGATTGGGGATCACATTACCTCAGCCCTGCAGGGTGTTTGGACCTCCAGTGAGATGCTTGACTCACTTACAGAGGGTCTCATACATTTAATCCCAAAAGGAGGGTGCAGAAATTTAGTGTCACAGTGGAGACCTATCACTTTATTGGGCACTTGCTATAAAATCCTGGCAAAAGCAATCAGCTTGCATTTGCATCCCATACTTCCAGATCTTATTCATGATACGCAGACGGGATTTGTTCATGGAAGAAGCATTTTTCATAATATATTCTCTTTTTGGGAAGCTTCGGAGTGGGCCATGCACAGTGGACAAAAGATAGCCACTCTTCTCCTGGACTTTGAAAAAGAATATGACAGGGTACATTGGGATTTCTTGGAGGGCACCCTTCATCATTATGGGTTTTCATATGCATGGATCAAAGGAATTTCAGCTTTGTACAGATTTGCCCACAGCTAGGTACTTATAGGAGGGGTCAGGGGAGAAAGATTTCAGATTTCCAGATCGGTCCATCAGGGATGCCCTCTTGCCCCTTTCTCTTTCTTTTTGTGGCTGAGGCTATGAGCATTTTTCTCAGATCTCGAGCTGACATTCTTGGGCTTAGATTACCGCTGAGACAGGAAGAGGACCTCGTCGATTGCGAGCTAGCAGATGACACTGCTATTTTCTTGGACACCTCCCCTCACACTCTCCCCTCTTTTAGGACAGCCTTGGACTTGTTTTGTACGGCAACAGGTGTTGAAATTAACTGGAACAAGTCCAATGGCTTTTGGGTCCGTGATGATGACACTCCAGACTGGGGGACTGATTTGGGCTTCACTTGGACTCAGAGGGGTGTGTGTCAAGTACTTAGGATGCCAGGTCGGTTTGGGTATCTCTTCTTTGCAGCAGTTTGCTCCGGTGTTGGAGAGTATCAAGTTGAAACTTCTTTTCTGGAATTCAGCCAGATTAGACCTTGCATCTAGGGTGGTGGTTGTCAACCACGTTCTGCTAGCCACGGCTTGGTATGTTTGCTCCTGCTGGTGCAGCTCCACGGATTGCATCACTCAACTCATAAGGCTGGCATAGCAAACAATATCGCCAAGGTGGCTTGGGGAACCTTGATCCTTCCCACACAGGAGGGGGGTCTCAACATCATAGAAGCAATACAAGGCCCTGCTTTGCAAGTTTGTGGTTAGAGGCCTTTTGCTTAGGGATGAGCATTGGAAAATTTTCTTCATTCAGGGCATTCAGACATGCAAACCCTCCTCATGTGGAGATTGGATGGACAGCACCAGATGGATCTTCACTTCAGCCAAACTCAAATCTCCGTCCTCCCCGCTTTTGGTTGCTATTATGAAAGCTTGGTCAAGCTTCAGAAGTACCCTTCGGAGAGTTACTCCCTCCTCTCTCGAAGAAATTAACAAGCAGCCTATCATGTGGAATGATTGCATACTTGACGAGCATGGTAGGCAACTTGGTTTGTCTCATTATATGCAGTGGTCTAAGTGGGAGAGAGGCCCAGTCGTTTCAATTGGCTCTTGAAAAGCCTTCAAAAGTCTTCCAGAAGATCATCAACAACAGTTGGTCAGTCACCTCAGAGGAAGTGCAGGGAGGATACTTCAGATAGATGCAGCCCTACCCCATGACTGGGTGGTTATAGATGACAAACTTGTGGTTTGCTCACTTTGGATGGGGGCTTTCTTCAAGACAGGTATTCCTCTTCAGGTCATTGCTTTCTTGGGGGCACAGGAGGATGCCTTGGTTATTTACGTACACTCAGGTGGCAGGCTGTCTTTTTCCTCAAATGATATTCTTTTGGGCATGCCATTTCAGTCCGTTAGGATCATAGGCTATGTGGAACAGGGCCAGGATTCTGCTTGGCAATATAGATCCGAGTCCTCGTCTCTCTATTTCAGGTTCATGGAGGTTGTGGCTCTATAGAGGAGTTCCCATAAAGTATCTTCAATGGGACCCCAGAGAGTGGGAATGGATTATTGCACGGAACCAAGAGAGGAGTCTTCCTTTCTTTGGTTACACGGTCAGTAATGCCGAAAGGTTCCGAATCAATTGTAGAGGTTGGAAACTAGATCCCCTCATTGGAAGGGCTATCAGGTTTCAGCAGACTTGTAGAGAGTCTTTTGGAGAAGGCTCTGGAAATCCCAAAGAAATAGGAAGATTACTTTATTTTTTTGGCTTTTGATACATGGAGGAATTGCAGTGAACAGGTGGAGATCCAGATTTGGGGCAGATTCCACTTGCCCGAGGTGCTCATCTGCAGAGGAGGGGCTGCCAGGATTCTCAGCACTTTTTCCCCCTCTCATTTCTTCATGACATGGTAATCAATGGCTTGGTTCTCTTTCCCAGGTCCTCAGATTTTCTACGAGTGGCAAGATGCTTCTTGGGCCAATTCTATTCGATGACACCTAGTTGAGCCTTGCTCTCTGGAGGATGTGCCTATCTCCCGATATAGACCAGTGCATGCTGATGTGGATTCTGCTTGGGAGATACTTGCTAGTATTGCTGCTTGGCAAATCTGGAGGGCCAAACGCACAGAGGCCATTAATGGATCACAGGTCCACCCTTCTCATACCTTGGCCAGTATTTGGGCTGATACCATTCACACTCTAATGACCAGTTGGGCGAGCATGCAAGGGTCCTCCAGGGCAGCCTCTGGGTTATACTCCTTACGGAATGGAGGGGCTCCCCTTTTTTCTCAGAGACTGCATCCAGGATTGAGGAGGCATTTTCAGCCTTAACCTTGGTTTCTCTCCAGCTCCTTTTGAGTTTTGGCTTACTCTTCTAAAGCGTTTTTTCTCATGTCCAGCATGATGTATTTCTGCAATCATACTTAATAGAAGTTTCTTTCATGATGAAAAAAAAAATGGATAGCCTCCCCCCTTTCAGTACAGCTTGGACGCCCCATCCCTCCAAATCCCACGAGATGAGATCAACCGTATCATACAGTTGGACGTACTCCATCTATATACATCACGATCCCATACTGGGGGGAGACCAAGAGTTTCTCACCAAGATTCAATTCTATCGTGACCACTTCTTGAGAGTATCAGAGGAGGGATCGATCACTAGGCCCCAGTATCTGGAGGACAGACGAGTTATCCATGCATTGAGGATTGCCATAGGACAAATGCACGTCTCGTCTCACGAGCTGAGGATCAAGGCAGGGAGCGCCGCGGGCACACCTAGACAGCAACAGGTTTGCAGGCTATGCACATTGGCAAGGGTGGAGACAGAGGAGCAGAAGCTGAAAATATAATGTTGCAAGTCCTTGAACTGCTTAGATTTCATAACCCAACATAACCAGCTTCACCCATCCTGCAAAGGGCGAGAGCCATTTCAACAATGATCAGTCCTGATGATCATCTTCTCGCTAACAATGGCAGCCTTCTTGGCTTCATCTCTAGAGAGATGCCCAAGTACGTGATGAGCTTGCGTTCTAAAATCACCATCCAGCAACGGTCAAGGTTTGGAAAGATTATTAATGCAAACCGCCCCCCCCCCCCGTTCTGGCCATGGAATATAATTCAGCGCCTTTCAAACATGGCCCCACTGCTTACTAATACAGCATAAGAAAGGTGTAGTCCACATCCAGGGAGCTCAAGGCCGCTGCTGCCATAAAAATTGCAATGGTTCTTTCTTGGAAGAAACATTAAAGCCGACGGTAAACTTGCTTGACCATTCAAACCTGTCTCGCCTAGGCCAGCAATCACTGGACAATTACTCATAACTCTCTGTAGCTTTAACAAAATGGTCACCAAATGCAAAGCTAACTCCCATACTGGACCTCTCGTGCTTTATTGTAGGTCTCTAAAGTTCATTTTGCACAAATAGAAACATGATCTGTAAGAGGACGTTCGAGGTATCCTATTCTGAAATCGTATTATTAATATCCCAGCACCGTAAAAACATACGCCGTTCCTCTTTGCATTCGTCTCCCCAGCCCTTTTAACAAGCATATCTTACTGTGAAACCCGATTGTATGGATTTTGAAATGAATTAGGTTATCCTCTTCTGCCCTCAACTTTTGTTGATTCAAACAGACGTGGAGGGCAAGCTATTTTCCAGGCTGTGTTCTACAAGCTCGAAAGGCCTGCCTTCGACTTTTTCGAGAGACTTCTAGACTTACACATTCAGTGTGTCGATGACGATCCCTTCTTTGATCACTTCAAGGGAGAATGGGAATATTGGAGCAGCGCTCCATGAAGGAACGGAGTACAATCCATCGTTAGAGACTGTAGGCGCGCTTCTGAAAGCGGCATCATCCTGCCCTTGACGTTCGAGACCGTCGCCAGGGGGCTGTGATCCTGCGAACTGCTCCTCGACCTGCTGGGGGGCTGCAGAAGCGGCATCAATGCTGGAAAGGCAATCTACAGCAGCAACAACTGGGGAATTCTCCTGCGTGGAAGCCAAGGCTGATGGGTCTTGTGGAGGAGAAGCAAATTGTGAAGGTTTGGGAGGTTTGGGAGGAGGGGGAGGCATCGAAGAAGATGAAGAAGAAGCCATGGCTCCCTCTAAGCTTTCAACTTTGCACACAACCGGCTTGAGTTTCCTATATAGCTAGAAACATAGATTTGCATCTTCATGTTTACTATTAATAACATTTCACTCACACGTCATCGCACCCATTGCCTTGGCATTAGGGAACCCCACATTGATTTTTGAGGCCCGGTAGATGGAAAGATTAATTCGTGCGCAATCCGCCATGTGATAACACAGTAGATGGAAAGATTAATCCGCTGCGCAGTAACATAGGTAATCGGTGCACGATGCAGAAGCTTGTTGGAGATAAAACCAAGGCAAGGTGAGGGGAGGAGGGTAGAGGAGAAGGAGGACCTTTGAAAGGCTCTCCAGGACTTGAAATAGGAGAAGGGGAAGAGAGGGGAAGGGATGGAGAGGGGAGGGAGGGAGAGGGAGAGGGAGAGGGGCTGAGGGCGATGGGCTAAGGTAAGATAGGTAAATCAACGCGGAAACGAATAGGTTAATTGTGAGTTGGGGGGGAGAAATTAATTAATAGGAGAAGTAGATAGAAGAAGTATAGAAGAGGCAACAGAATTTTGTGAATAGCAAGTTTCCTCGTATTAAAATGTCTCATCTAAAGTGCTTAAGCATTACCTGACAAAGAAATCACACTTCTTCCAGTCTAACTTATAGGTCTCTAAAACCGTTGCACCTACCAGTTTATACTTGGCTTCTCCGTGTGTTTTATGAATAGTCTTTCACAAATAGCAGAACGGGACCCTTAAAGCAAGCCCTTACAATCCAAAATGAAGTTCCTTTCTAAGATGCATATTTCAGCACCTGTGAAACAAACAAAATTGTTATAGGGCCTCACCTTCTTGTCAAAAGACAAACCTCAAATGTGCCTGACAAAGGCTAATGTGTGTACTCAAGAGATAAACATCAATTCCTTTACGGCAAAGCTGAGGTTGCATATTCGTCCACCTTAGCCGACTGCCCGCATTCAATTCTCTAAGCCACCGTGTTGCCTATCAGCGTAGGCCACAAACAAATGTGCTGCCTTTGTGTGTGTGGGAAATGGCCATTATGTATCTGTGTGAAACCTATATATATATATATATGTGTGTGTGTGTGTGTGTGTGTGTGTGTGTGTGTGTGTGTGTGTGTGTGTGTGTGTATGTATGTATGTATGTATGTATATATATATATGTGTGTGTGTATGTATGTATGTATGTATGTATGTATGTATGTATGTGCAGGCGGGCGGGCGAGCGTGCGTGTGTGTGTTCAGATTAAAAAGTCCCATTAATAATTGAGCCATAAAATTAATTCCATCAATTGGATAAAAGGTTTTTAAATGGGGAACAACTAGAGTTTGCAAAAGTTTCCACCAAAATTAAGCATTTTTAATAATATTGAGTTTGACAAACACAATATTGAAAAAAGATGTCGAATCCTCAGGCAGTCCAAGTTCCAAAGGTCAGGGTCGGCTTACCTGCCACCATCCAAACAAACTCGGTGTTAGAACATCATAGTTACGTTTGGGTAGACAGGTAATGCCTACTTTCCCCGGCTTGTTATCGCTTTACCTAGGAATATAGACAATCATATGGATTCTTATATAATTTTAAAAATGTTTAAGTCACAAGTGGAGTAAAGAGCGAATGAGAGCATGGGTTGAGAAGGGGCTAGTGAAGGTATGGGAGGATTAGTGTGCTTGGTGTGTGGGGTGGTTAAAGAAAGAGTATAAAGGGGAGATTTCAAGAGGTGTATATAAAAGAATAATTCATCGTTGGGAAAGTATACATGTGTGTGTGTGTGTGTGTGTGTGTGTGTGTGTGTGTGTGTGTGTGTGTGTAAGATTTGATAACACCCCTTTGCATAGTGAAAAGACAAAAGAGCGAAGCTAGACAATGGAATAGGACTAATTGCATTAACGGAAAAGTTTGAACAACTCGGTGAATCCCTCTTTATAAAGGAAACCAGTAGTGGGCCATTTTGTAGAAATGACTTTGTGAAAATTGTATAGAAGTTGAGCTTGCATAAGTCCTGGGAGCATCACTTTTATTGAACAAGGGAGTCTGCCTACCTGCCACCACCCAACAGGGAAAACGGTGAGAACCAGCTTTAACTTTAGTTGCGAAGACATGTGTCACAAACACCCCTCCCTTGTTATCGGGGTCACAATAAAACTTAACACTTTACCACACACTAATCAAGCTTAGTGAGAGCTAATGACTGTAAAGTTAATTAAAGTTCCCATTAGGAGAATAATGGGAAATGAAACAAGAAGGAAACAAATGTGAGCAATTAAATACACCAAGATTAATAGGAGAGATAATAAGCACATAGGTGTAAAAATGGGGCATGAAGAGAAATATATTAAAAATGGGGGAATTTCAAGGAAGGCGGGTCATTAAAAAATTAAAGAGAGAAAATTAGAAAGGGGGGTTTTAAGATGAGACATACTAAAAAATGGGGAAAATTTAAACATGGGGAGAAATTTCTAAGAAGGAAAGAAAAGGTTTAAATGATAAGGTTGGGGGGAGAGGATTTAATAGGAAAAAAGGTTCGAGAATTTGAAAAAAGTAATTGAAAAAAGGTTTGAATGAGTGAGAGTTTTAGTGAGGAATGGGAGGGGAAATAAGGTAAGGGGATTGAAGTAACTAGGGACGAAGGGAAGAAAGTAGAAGGGGTTAGAGGTGTTAGACAAGCCTTACAACCATGTAAACATTACAATTAAACAAGCATTTGAACCATGGAAGGTGGGGCAGGTAGCATATTAAATTAAGCATTAGAAGCTTTTGGGTAATTAGAAGTATAAGATTTAGATTATTTAGACTGATAGGTAGTAGAGGTAAAGAGTAGTGGAAGGGATAAGTAGAATGAGGGAAGTATGATAGAGTAATAGGTGGGGGTGAAGGAAAAATATATGATAGGAAGGGAAGGGGTAAATAGTTTAAAGAGAGAAAAATAAGGGTTTAAGTGTAAGAGGGGGGGAAGGGGGGGCGGGGGGGGAGGGGATAACGTAATGAGAGAGTTTTAAAAGAAAAAAGGGGGTTAGAGAGGTGTTTAAAGGAGTAGGGGGGTGTTAGAGTTTGAAAAGAGAGAGGAAGAAAAGGACCTGCGAGTCATGGTTTGAAGAAGGTTGTGGAAGGTGCACGAGGGCCGAGATGTATTGGCAAGAGGTGATGTAGTGACTAGTTGACCACATATCATAGGGAAGAGGTTGGCGAACAGATGTGACACAACAACAGAGGCCACGGGCACTGGCACAACAACAGAAGGGGTAGCAGCCGATAGCACAGAGCGAAGGACAGTAGGTACTAGGTAGCTTGAGAGGATGGTGAGGAGGTCCGCAAGGGGTTTAAATAGATTCACGATACATTGGGGATGTCAAGGGTTATTAAAATGAAGTGAGAAGTCTGAGGGCGTGACAGTCCGGGAAGCGTGGAAGATTAGGGTAGGCTAAGTAGAGGAGGTGACGGTTAAGTAGGTAGCCGAGGGGATTAAACAAGGAGGTGGAGTAAAGTGGCCATGGGGGATTAAACAAGGAGGCAGCGACAGTGTTCAAAGGAGGGTACAGTCAGCTTGAGTGCCTTGGGGCAGGAGAAGCAAAGCACCAGAGGTAGACCGTAGAGGCGTGTGGGGGATTAAACAAGGAGGTGGCAAGTGAGCAGACTGTGAGAGGCGTGTGTGTACCAAAGAACGTAGGGGAGAGTAAATTAGCAGAAGGGTGGGGGGGAATGACTTAGAAGGGGTGAGGAAATTTAAAGGTAATGGAGTTTGTTAATCAAGGAAGAGAGAGGGTCAGGGATGTAGGGAGTCGGGAGAGACGAGGACGAAAGGGGGGTTGGGCTTTAGTGGATTAAATTGTTGTACAAAGGTTTAGGAAAAATAAAAAATTAAAGAATAGAAATAAGAACAATTTAGGAATAGAGAACAAAATAAGGAAAAAGGGGAAATTAGGAATTATCTAGGAAAGTTTGCAAAAAAAACCTAGGATACCTAGGAAATAATTAGGGAAAATATATTAGGAAATAAATAGGGGGAAATATATTAGGAAATAATCAAGGGGAAAAAGGGAAAAAGAAAATAAGAAAAAATATTAGAAATTAAGAAAGAAGGGAAAAATATATTAGGAAAAAATTAGGGAAAGATAGGGGAAAGCAAATAAGAAAAAATATTGGAAATTAAGAAAGAAGGGAAAACTATATTAAAAAGGTATAAATTAGTAAAATAGAAATTTATATAAAAGGAAAACTAAGAAATAAGAATAGGAGATAAGGAAGATAAGTTGACTACTAAGTAGAGAATAAGGACGATAAGGAAATTAGAAAATAGAAAAAATTAAGGAACTAAAGTGGAAATTTCGAAAGAGAGAGAGAGAGAGAAAGTAGGTAAAAATTAAGAAAAATTTAGAAGAATACTTAGGAAGACACACAGAGAGAGAGAGAGAGAGAGAGAGAGAGAGAGAGAGAGAGAGAGAGAGAGAGTAGGGAAAATTTAAGAAAATTTTAGAAAACTATTTAGGAAAAATTAAAAAGTAAAGAAATTTAGAAATAATGAAAATAATAGGGAGAATTAGGAAATAATTAGCAAAATTAGGAAAAAATATAGGAAGAACTAGGGAAAAATAGGGGAGAATAGGAAAAATTAGGAGAAAACTATGAAATTTAAAAAAGGTGCTAGAGTGGGGTAAACTGAGAGGTTTTAGGGGAGTTTAGGAGAAAGAGAGGAGAGAAAAGAGTAGAGAGAGAGTGAGGGAAAAAAAATCTAGAGAGAGGGAGGAAGGGGGAAAGGCAATATAAAAGGGTTTTCAAGGGATTATAAAGGGAAGAAAAGTAATTAGTATGTTCAAGAGGGCAAAAAAAGGATAGTAAGTGTGTGTGTGTGTGTGTGTGTGTACCCACCTTTGCCTAGTAGGATACAACATACTAGGTGAGACAATAGGCCATCACCTAATGTGATGACCTACCATATACTCGAAGAGAAAAAGAAGTATTGAGAAGTGCAATTTAAAGTAATGGAATCTAGGTTAGAAGAGTTTTAAAGGGAAAAACTAATAAGGTAAGTGTAATAAAACAATATTGTACAAAAGAGAAATGAAAGGAGTCAAAAGGCTACAAGCCATAATGACTTAAATGTATTGTCTGGGAGGTGGGGGCGGAATCAAGGGTGAGCCATTGAGAGTTTTGGATTTGGAGTGTGACATCTGATGAATAATTCTGCAAGGACAAGAGACGGATTAGAAAGATGTTTATTAGAAAAAATAAAACAAATAAAGAACAAGTTAGAGAAGGGAGTCAAGAAGCCAAAAAGGCCATAATGACTTAAGTGTATTATGTGCAACCTCCAGAGTTGCGGGGGAAACGACCTGTGTGGAAGATTTGATAACACCCCTTTGCATAGTGAAAAGACAAAAGAGTGAAGCTAGACAATGGAATAGGACTAATTGCATTAACAAAAAAGTTTGAACAAGTAAGTGAATCCCTATTTTATAAAGGAAACCAGTAGCAGGTCATTTTGTAGAAATGACTTTGTGGAAACTATATAGAAGTTGAGCTTGGATAAATCTTGGCAAGCATCACTTTTATTGAAGAGGGGAGTTTGCCTACCTCACAACATTCAACAAGGAAAACGACAAGAACCAGCTTTAACTTTAGTTGGGAAGATAGGTGTCATAAACACCCTCCCTTGTTCTTGGGGTCACAATAAAACTTAACACTTTACCACAGACTAATCAAGCTTAGTGAGAACTAATGACTATAAAGTTAATTAAAGTAACCATTAGGAGAATAATGGGAAATAAAACAAGAAGGAAACAAATGTGAGCAATTAAATACACCAAGATTAATAGGAGAGATAATAAGCACATAGGTGTAAAAATGGGGAAATTTAAAGGAAGGCGGGTGATTAAAAGATTAAAGAGAGAAATTTAAAAAGGGGGTTTTAAGACGAGACATACTAAAAAATGGGGAAAAAATTAAACATGGGGAGAAATTTCTAAAAAGGGAAAAAAAAAGGTTAAAAAGATAAGGTTGGGGGGAGAGGATTTAAGAGGAAAAAAGGTCCGATAATTTGAAAAAAGTAATTGAAAAAAGGTTCGAATGAGTGAGAGTTTTAGTGAGGAATGGGAGGGGAATTAAGGTAAGGGGATTGAAGTAACTAGGCTGAAGGGAAGAAAGAAGAAGGGGTTAGAAGTGTTAGACAAGCCTTACGACCATGTAAACATTACAATTAAACAAGCATTTGAACCATGGAAGGTGGGGCAGGTAGCATATTAATTTAAGCATTAGAAGCTTTTGGGTAATTAGAAGTATAAGATTTAGATTATTTAGAGTGATACGTAGGGGAGAAGAAAAAATTTATCATAGGAAGGGGAGGGGTAGATAGTTTAAAGAGATAAAAATAAGGGGTTAAGTGTAAAAGAGGGGGGGAAGGGGGGAGGGCAGGGGGGGGGGGGATAACGTAATGAGAGAGTTTTAAAAGAAAAAAGAGGGTTAGAGAGGTGTTTAAAGGAGTAGGGGGGTGTTAGAGTTTGAAAAGAGAGAAGAAGAAAAGGACCTGCGAGTCATGGTTTGAAGAAGGTCGTGGAAGGTGCATGAGGGCCGAGATGTACTGGGCGAGAGGTGATGTAGTGACTAGTTGACTATAAATCATAGGGAAGAGGTTGGCCAACAGATGTGACACAACAATAGAGGCCGTGGGCATGGCACAACAGTAAAGGGCAGCAACTGTAGCACAGAGCGAAGGACAGTAGGTACTAGGTAGCTTGAGAGGATTGTGAGGGGGTCCATAAGGGGTTTAAATAGATTCGCAGTACATCGGGGAGGCCAAGGGTCATTAAATGAAGTGAGGGGTCCAAGGGCATGATAGTCGGGGAAGCAGGGAAGATTAGAGTTCAGAGGTGTCTTGGAAAAAGCAATGGGGCAGTCGAGGCTTATGAAGGTAGGCTAAGTAGAGGAGCTGATGGTTAACTAGGTAGCTGAGGGGATGAAACAAGGAGATGGAGTAAAGCAGCCATGGGGGATTAAACAAGGAGGCCGTAGGAGTGTTCAGAGGAGGGCACAGTTAGCGAGGGCACCTTGGGGTGGGAGAACCAAAGCATTAGAGGTAGACCGTAGAGGTGTGTGGGGGATTAAACGAGGAGGTGGCAGGTGAGCAGACTGAGGCATGTCTGTAAGAGAGAACGTAGGGGAGAGTAAATTAGCAGAAGGGGGGGGTGACTTGGAAGGGGTGAGGTAATTTATAGGTAATAGAGTTTGTTAATTGAGGAAGAGAGAGGGTCGGGGATGTAGGGAGTCGGGAGAGACAAGGAGGAAAGGGGGGTTGGGCTTTCGTGGATTAAATTGTTGTACAAAGGTTTAGGAAAAATAAAAAATTAAAGAATAGAAATATAAAGAATTTAGGAATAGAGAACAAAATAAGGAAAAAGGGAAATTTAAGAATTATCTAGGAAAGTTTGCAAAAAAAACCTAGGATACATAGGAAATAATTAGGGAAAATATTTAGAAAATAAATAGGGGGAAATATATTAGGAAATAATTAAGGGGACAAAAGGAAAAAGAAAATAAGAAATAATATTAGAAATTAAGGAAGAAGGGAAAAATATATTAGGAAATAATTAGGGGAAGATAGGGGAAAGAAAATAAGAAAAAATATTAGAAATTAAGAAAGAAGGGAAAACTATATTAAAAAGGTATAAATTAGTAAAATAGAAATAAATATAAAAGGAAAACTAATAAATAAAAATAGGAGATAAGGAAGATAAGAAGATTACTAAGTAGAGAATAAGGAAGATAAGAAAATTAGAAAATAGAAAAAATTAAGGAACTAAAGTGGAAATTTTAGAAGAGAGAGAGAGAGAGTAGGGAAAAATAGGCAAATTTTATAAAAATTTTAGAAAACTATCTAGGAAAATTTTAAAAAGTAAAGAAATTTAGAAATAAAGGAAATAATAGGGAGAATTAGGAAATAATTAGCGAAATTAGGAAAAAATATAGGAAGGACTATGGAAAAATAGGGGAGAATAGAAAAAATTAGGAGAAAACTATGAAAATTAAAAAAGGTGCTAGAGTGGGGTAAATTGAGAGGTTTTAGGGGAGTTTAGGAGAAAGAGAGGGAAGAAAAGAGTAGAGAGAGAGTTAGGGAAAAAATCTAGAGAGAGGGAGAAAGGGGGAAAGTCAGTATAAAAGGGTTTTCGAGGGATTATAAAGGGAAGAAAAATAATAAGTATGTTCAAGACGAAAAAAGAGGATAGTAAGTGTGTGTATGTGCACGCGCGCGTGTGTGTGTGTGTGTGCTCTCTCTCCTATGTGGACACTCCCTCATATAGTGGTAAGTTGCACTTTTGGATGCAAAGAGGAAGCAAATAAGTTTTTTAGTGCATTGGGCTACAAAAGGAAGTTCTATTCTGTAGGTAAAACCTAGAGGGCTATAAAGAATTTGGTCCCCCCTATTTCCTCAGTATTTTCCCTCTACTTTCCATGGTGCATTTTGCATAACATATCAAAAATACCTATTTTCTTTGCTTTTCGCCTACATGACATAAGACCCTTAGAGAGAGTGCCATGACATAAGACCCTTAGAGAGAGTGCTATGATATAAGACTATTTAGAGAGAGTACTATAGTGGAGGGTTGGATTCTCCTATTGCAAATTTCCACGTGTAATTATGTTTTTTAATAAGGCTACTTTGTTGAAGGGTTATATCAAGCTAAATCAAATCCTACGCTCTAAATAAGGCTAAAAGATGCACTATATATGTAAGAGAGCATTCCCGCATCATCCTAATGCTCCTTTCTTTTGAGAAAATGGGGAGAATTATTGCCATTCTTGGAAGGCTCCACAAGGATCGGAAAATTTTAAGGATGAACTATTCTCACTGCTAACATCTGGCTTTTGGGTGATGTTAGGCATGATAATAGCAGGTCCACGTTTTTCCCTTCATCTCCACCAATAGCTCACCTGAGAATTTCAAAGGATTTGTATAGAATTTAGCAAAGGACCCTTCATGCACTCTTCCCATGTCCGCCCCGCTTTTCCAACCAAAAACTACCCCAAATAGCTTTCTAGCAACATGGGAATGTGCTCTAATGTATATATGCTTTCCAATATGTACCCATGTGCACCATGGGCAGTGCACCCTATGCACTTATGCACTCTTGTTTTTTTATTTTGAGTTTCTTGTTTATCCATTATTTAAGTCATGAGTCCCTCTCCATACCCTAAATTCCCTCAAAAACTCTTATGCATCAACCTCTTATGAGGTCCCTTCTCCAAAAGGCTACCACTCCCAATGTTTGCAATTCAAGATAGCAATCTATATGATCTATAGTTGGATATTAGTGTCAATGAAGCCTTCAGTACCTGCAATATACCAACCTCATCAAGGACATTTGCCCTCTATCAGTACACTTGGGCCTCACTATACCCATGCTACCACCGCCTATCATTACACTTGCATCTATGAGTAGCTAGTCATACCCATGCTACCACTGCCTGTTGTAGGTAACCAATGCCTTGAATCAAGGGCCCCATCCATTGTAGCTTTGAAGAATTTAGTTAGCCAAGGTGGTGAAACACTTGGAAAGGATGGAAGCTCAATGTCATATGACTCCTAGGCAACTATGTTGGGAAAGCTTCAACCCTAAGCCTAGGCCTACCCTAGAGTCATGTTGAGCTTGAAAAACTTAGGCTTTGGTTGATTTTATGAAGCTTAAAACTACTAGCCATTCTCACTAGTAAATACATGGAAGGGCCCTCTAACATCCATCAAGAGTTGCCATGGCCAAGCATTAGATCTTTAACCTTTTCACATGATTGTTTTAAAAAATAAAAATAAAATCGCATGATTGTTTTTAAAAAGGACATACTTGCATGGTTTATAATTGTGAATTCTATAAATGCAATGTTTGTAATCGCAAATTTGTAAACTTGGGGTTTGTAATTTTGAAGTTTCTATGAAAAGTTGGCTTCTCAATGCAATGACTATAGATTGAATCAGATAATCCTCCACAAAATTACAAATTTTAACATTTCATGAAACCCATTTGGAGAGGATGATTTCAAAGACCATAAAAAAATGACTAGATTTAGGGCAATTTATAACAAACACTTAGTAATCTATGTGCTTATTTTTATTAGTTATATATTGAGCAACCTCCCTTCCCTACTAAAACTTGAATGATGTGATAGTTTCACCAATACCTGATGCTAAAATTTCCTGTAGAGGTGAGGGTGATTTGCCTTTAACACTCAATCAAATGTCTCTACAACTGTGGACTGTCAAACATCCATGACTATAGTTAGACCAAGCTCCCTTCCCTACTAATCTTGAAGTAGTGTGACAATTTCCTCTTCCCTAATTAGTGTTGTAATTTTTTACAGAGGTTAGGGTGGTTTGCCTCTAAGTCTCAACCAAAACAGACAACCTTTAATGGCTACTAACTTGTCGTGATGAATGTCAACTTGTCTTTTAAATCCAATTTGGGATTCTGGCCTTTTAGAATGGAATTTAAAATTCAATGGAGGCCCAATGGATGTGTTGTTTGCTTGAACCCTACTCTTGTGGCTTTAGAATGAATCACAACATCATCTTCATCGAAGACCACATTCATCCCATTTCTTGCAAGGTGAATGAAGGATAATAGATTATTGCATACATAGTACCTTCCTGGAAATTGTCCCTTCTCTGATGGTTGATTTAAAACCCATTTTGGTGCTAGTCTAAAACCATTTGTAGGTCAATTAGTGCAAATGTCTCTTCATAATCTCCTCCAATTCTTGAGAAAATCCTTTGGAAACTAATCTAGCTCTATACGTGTTGATTACTCCATTTGACTTGAGAGTGTGTGTAGTCCAACGGTGACTCACTTGTTGTGGGCATCTTGAAAACTACAGATGTGGTGGGTGATTGTGCACGCAAAGGTAAGCCTTATGCTCTACTTCAAGACTGAGTCTTTGTTGATGTTAAAAACCAGATCGTATCGAATATTAAGTTGGCGTTCTCCCACCAGTTGCCGGTAGGCGAGGACATCTCGAAGCAAAATGATGAGCAACCCCAAAAAATGTACGAATGTGACCATGGCTAGATTGGGTATGGCTTCATATTGTTTGATGAAGTGCTAAACATGATAAACGAGAGCTTGTGCCAAAGATACTACTAGGCAATTGAGCATGGGAAGTTGTATAGTACATTGGGATCGTTCTCCCTCATCTACTTGAAAAAACTCCAATGAAAAAACTCCACTTCCTTCAGTAAGGCAAGGGCATATATGTAAGGTGGGTCTATTGTTCTCACGGCTAGCAGAGCAATATATATCCCAGTATTGGGGCTACTCCAAAAATGGAATTCTCCATGTAGGTTGCAGCCTTGCATTCGTATCCAAATGGGAAGCTAGAAGGCAAGTGCATCTGCATAGCCACCTCTTGTTCCACATGGATTGGCTTGGTGCCATGTCTGAAATGTCTTTTCAATAAATTTTGTCAAGGCCCAGACTTCCATAATGTCAATGTCCTTTGGATCAAAAGTTTGAAGTTTTCCCTTCCAAGGACTCGAGTCAGTAATATCCTCAAATGGTTACACACAATTGAGGACTTGGTACCATTGGGGATCTGAGAGACAGACTGCTATGGAATGATTGCCCCCATCGGTTGGAAAAATCATATTGTTTTATCGATGGGTGCTCTGAAGAAAATGGCATGACTTCAAAATAGGCCGGCCTCTATATTTTTTGGATGTACTCGAGAGCATAGTCAGTGGGCCCATCATCTAAAGATTCTCTTATTAGGATGTTGATAACGACAAACCCTACTTATGCGTGGAGAAGGTGGGTTGTGATGTCTTTGGGTGTGGAGAGAGGGATGGGCTAGATGGGGTAAGAGTGACTAAGGGGGTGGATTGTGAAGTAGAAGGCTGTGTTTAGAGGTGGAGGGGCAGGGTTGTGCATTGGAAAATTGTGAGGGCAGTGTTTGTGGCCTCTTCAGAAAGATGTGTGGGCTAAGTGAGACATGCCTAATTTCAAAGGTGCTGAAACTATTATGTTGCATGGTCTCCATAGCCCTCTTTTGTGTGTAGCCAATGTAGACCTTCATCCAAGACAAATGAGGTGCATGGCCAAGCTGGCAGATCGGCTGCTGGCTTGAGCAAGTCTATTACCTCATATGTGACCAAAAAATTTGAGGACTCTTGGAGGATGTGACACCAACCTTGAAAATTGTGGATGATGGGGTGAAGGGGTAGGAGCTGGATGTTGGAGTCCTCTTAAAATTAGAGGTCCTCAGTATAAAATGCCATAGCGTGCTTGCACGGAGTGGTGTTAAAGGAATTCTAGAATAGTGCTAGGTGGAAGTGGACTAGAAAGATTAATTCCATGTTGTGCAAAAGCGATGGCAAGGCAATTAAAGTGGAAGTGAAGGGTGTTCTCCACCATGCGTGGTTCGAGTGCATGTGTGCCTAAGTCAGTTGATGCCATAGGAGTCGCTTTAACTATTCGTCTCGATGACTATCAATATCTGGCTCCTCCTATGGCTCATAGCAAGTAGCCTCAAGTTGTTGGCTTAGTTGGAGGACCCTCATGTGCTAGGCTTGCAGCTATGCATGGAGAGTCCCAATCTGCTGTGACTGCAGCCCTACCTTGGACCTGTTCTGCACTTTGATGGTACCCTTGGAGTCCTTTCATTGCTCTAGGCCATTTGACCTAGCCTGCTTAGCTGAAATCTCTGCCTCTAGATTCTACAATTGTTCTTGGAGTGCTACGATGGTGGTTCGATCTTGCTTGACCATTTCTTTGAGATGTGAGCTGACTACTTGGATGGTTGTGATTCAAGCATGCTCACTCTAGAGGGATTGCTTCATCTCCCCCTATTTGAGTTTTATCCTTGTTTAGCTTGATAGAAAGAGCGAGCTCTAGTTGTTGGTTCCTCTAATAGATGTTGACCTCGGCTTGGGTATTACACACCATATGCTCCATAAATTGCCACTCCATTTCAGCCATTTTCTGAGGATCCTTGGTTCAGAGCTATTGATACTACTCTGTTGAAACAAAGCTAGCCTAGCAGCAATGGCCATTGGTTCTTGAAGGTCAATCCAATCGGAGTGTGTATGGACAGGTGGTGGTGCCATTTGCTATTTACCTTTAATGCTATCAAATAGGCCACCCAATTGGCTCAGTCCATGAGATGGGCTTGGGAAGACCTAGACTAGCAACGCGGGTGTTGAAGTTGAACAACAAGTCATTGTACAACTAATTTTTAGAATCTTGTTGCTCCTGTTGTTGTTCTTGTTGGTGGAGGTTTGCTATTGCCGCCTCTGTGAGGGATGTAGTCAAAGTGACTTGGATGCCTAGGGTGGAGGATGTGCCTTTCTCTGCACAATGTGCTGCCATGATTCAACTCTAGTGAAATAATCATCCACTGCATGATGCATCCAATCATACAAGGTTTGTTCATCAAATAGAGAGGCAACTAATTGTCTACAAAGAATACAAGCTTGTTTTCCAACAAATAGTGGTAAAACTTCTTCATGGCATAAACCATTGTGAGGCCTTCCTCTGTGGTTGTGAAGTGCATCTTGGACATTAAGTTGGTGAATTGTGAAACATACAGGGTAATCCAAATTATACTTGCCTGGTTGTGCCAACATGCATCCTATTGCAAAATTTGAGGCATATCTATGCACGTAGAATATTAAATCCAAATTTGGTGCTCATAATATAAGAGCTGAGGCTAGTGCAAGTTTAAGGGTTTCGAAAGGCTTGGCATGCCTCCGTCCAGTTAAATATAATTAAAAGCTTATATAAAGAGCAAGAAATCTTGGATAGCTATAGATGAATCTCCTATAGTAGCTCATATGCCCAGTGACGTGTTGTACACCCTTGGTGTTTGTTGGGGGCAGTATCTCCCAGAAGAGCTTGATCTTGTTGTGGTTCGTGGAAATTCCATTTTTGAACACAACATGCCCTAAGATCACCCCATGTTTAACCTAAAATTGGTGTTTAAGGGGGTTGAGGAAAATTTTAATATAGGTGGCACCTCTTGAAGACTAGCTTGAAACATATGAAGTGGTCATCAAGTGCACAAATCATCAAGGAATACTTCTAGAAACTCCCTCAAATATTCTTTAAAGGCTGTGATCATCAGCCTTTGGAATGTCGTGGGAGCATTAACGAGTCTAAATAGCATTACTCTTGAAGCATAGACTCCCCATTCCATATAGCGAACACCATTTTGTGTTGATCAGCCTAAGCTAGAGATACCTAGTTGTAACCAAAGAATCCATTAATAAAGTTGTAGGCTTCTTTTCCTACCACTCTTTCTAACACATGCTTCATGAACGGTAGTGAATATTGGTCTTTTTGCATGCAACATTTACCTTTTTTATATCAACGCATACTTGTTCATGTTTTGAATTTCTTCTCTCACAATCATCGCGCATTTGGGATTCATGGGGTATGGTCATTACCCAACCAGTTTGACATCATTCATGATAAGAATGGTGTGCTATACAACCTAAGGAGCCACACCATTCATATCCATATTCCATGCAAAGCAGTCCTCGTATTCTTGAAAAAGGGAAATTAAGGCCTCTTCCTGTTTTGGCATGAGATCATCTATGATGTAAACCGGTTTAGGGTCTGCATTCAATGATGCTAGGGCCACTTCTTTAACCTTGACCAAACCATCAAAACCTTGCTGATCTCCGTCTTCTTCCATTTTTTTGGCTTGCTCTAGAAGTATTTTACAGTCTTGGACCATGTAGGACTTAAAATGCTTTGGGACTCAGTGTGAACCAGTATTCTTCTCTTCATCATCTTCCAAGTCTTGCTAAATAGGCTACTTCTCCTTTGAAGAAGTCTTTTTGTTTTTAGCCTTTGGGGCCTTTGTTCTTTGGAAGTGGCTTACGTCTTGGTGAAGATTTAGACTCTTGTGGGGGATCTTCTTTCACTTTCATAGACCTTAATTGGACGTTTAGTCTATTCAATCTAGCTCCCCAATTGGAGAAGACCTCTTGGTGGGCGGTAACAGCACCAACATAATTGAGCCAATGAAGGTCAAACTTTACCTTCATTACCCCTTTTCTCTCCTGAAGTGCTTTCAATATATTGATCATATTTAAGGGGACTATAGTCCCAAGTGCCTTGGAATCATGAGCAGCCAATAGTGTTCTGCTCTTTTCAGGCACATCTCTGGTTGCAAGGATATGCATCCAGTTGTGGGAGAACTCGTGCTCTCACAATGGATCATACTAAAGTTCATCCTATCCTCTCCTATAATCTTTTCATTGTATGCCTAGGACACCTTGACTGAAGTGGTCTACTGAGCAATGTCCGACTAGGTAGCAAATTTATTACCAGACATAGGATGGGCTTTTCAAGTCTGAAGGTCAACCCTCATGACCTGCTTGCCCTTACATAGATATATCATGTTTGAACTCTAGTCATGGACCAATCTTGCAGTGCACATGAAAGGTTTTCCTAATATAATATCATTGCCATTCGGGTAGTCATGGAAATCCATTACTACAAGCCACACTTGATAGGCTAGATCAAAGGTCTTAATCTTAAAGTCCCTTAGTACTCCTACTAGTTGAGTTGTAGCTCCATCAACTAGCTTGGCCACTAGGTTTGTATTTTCCATTTTTGGCCGTCCCTACTTGGTCCACCACTATTTTTTGACTATACTCACACCGCCTCCTATCCAAGATTGCCATGGGGTGACCAATTTTCCATAAATGATTGGTCTAGATTGGTCTTAAAGGCTCTAAGGAAGGGTAGAATGTGCTAGGTTGAATCACCATGAGATCCAATTTGCTCCTTCCATGCCCAATAAAATGCCTTTATGATTGGTTTATGTTTAACCAACCACAGATCACACTTCTCCACTTCCCATGGGGATGGTTTCCACAACATGAAAAGAAAATTTACATAAATCATTTGTATTCCTAAGGCTAAAGGGGTCCAAATGACTCATGTAGCTGTGTAAGGATTTAGTGAATGATGGGAAGTTTTTTGTGCAATTGCAAGCATTTTTTCGTAAATGACAAGTTTAGATTGGATTAATAGAGTTCAATCGTCCCATGGTTGTGAAAGGTCTTAGGAAATGGTAGGGAGAATATTTTTGCTAGGCTGAATCATCATAGGATCTCATTCTCCTTGACCAAATACCATAGGTTCCCCTTGTAGACTTCAAATTTTTTCCCAATTTTCACATCATGGCAAACATTTTTGCATAAATAATTGATTTAGAGTAGGCAAATGAGGCTTAACTATCCCATGGCTATTCAAGGACTTACAAAATGGAGGGGGAAATGTTTATGCTTGTGTGGATCATCAATTTAGATCCTATTTACTCTTTCCTTGCTTAATCAAATGCCTTTCTTTAAGTTTCCACATTGTGGCAAATAATTCTACCATTTTGCTCCTTCCATTTCCATGTCCATTCAGTACTTTCCACACTATAGCATATATTTTTACATAAATATTGGTTTAGATTATGACACTATGGTCCATTTATCCACAAGCATTTAAGGCATTGCAAAATAGCGAGGGAAAGGTTTGCGCTAGGCTTTTGGTGGTTTCTAGAGCATGGTGAGCAATTTTGAATAAATGATTGTATCATTAGGTCTAAAGTCAAGGGGGTCCACTTGGCTAATGAGTTCCTAGAACATGCCAATAAAATGCCTCTTTTGGTAGTTTCTAAAACATGGTGAGCAATTTTGAATAAATGATTGTATTAGAGTCAAGGGGGTCAACTTGGCCCACATGTTTAGGGACCAATGGGAAGGATGGTTGTGCAAGCATAAATCACCATAAGGTACCATTTCTTATGCCAAAGCACTATGGAATCTCATTTGTCACTTCCATGCCCATAAAGTGTCTTTATGATTAGTTTATATTGGGCCAATGGGATCCCACTTCCCTAGGGGTGTCTAAGGCCATTGGGGTTGGTCGAGGTAGGCTTATGCTATGCTGACTCACCATGGATCACATTAATGCTCATGAAAATTGTATTTTTTGGAGAGTTTTCATATCGAGACTATTTTTCATACATGTGTGGTCTAATTGGGCAAATATTATCCAATGATAATGATAATAGGAGGGTTTGTACAAGGCCAAAACACTATGAGAGCCCATTTTCTTTCTCAATGCCAAATAAAATGCCCTTTCAAGCAAATTTCACATTGTGGTGAGTTGATTTCCCCATAATATGCTTACATAGAGCATGCTCAAAGGGTTTTAATTGGCCCATGGGTGTGCAAAGCACTAGAAGATGGTGTGAAAAAGTTTTGTACAAGGCCAATTCACCACGATATCCCATTTCCTCCTTTAAGTCCCAATCAAATGCATGCACTACCCCTAAAGACCTAAATCTTGAGCCCTAAACCCTAAAGCCTAAACTTGAACTTGAACCCTAAAATGTCAACCTTAAAACCTAAAGCACTAGATTTAACTTTTGAGCCTTGAAACTAAGCTCTAAACCCTAATCCATAACTCATAACCCTAAACTCTAAATTCTAAACCATAAACCATTAACTTTGAGCTATAAACATTAAGTCCTAATCCTAATCCCTAGATCCTAAACGTTAAACCAAAACCACTAAGTCCTAATCCTTCAAACATTAAACATTAGACCCTATATGTTAAACCCTAAACCCTAAATCATGCTTCTCAACACGTAATTCCTAATCTTTAAACTCTAAACCCTAAACCTTCAATCTTAACCCATAAACCCTAAGCCTTTGATCTTAACCCATAAATCCTATCCCCTAACCTCTATACCCCAACACTTGAAGCCTAAAGTTTAAAGACATGCTTAAATCATAAGTGCTAAACCTTAAACAAGTCCTAACCCCTAAACCCTGAACCCTAACTCCTAATTCCTAACTTTGAAATCCTAAATCTTGGAGCCTTAAGCCCTAACCCCAAAACCATAAATCCTAAAACTTAGTCTTGAATTTTAAAGCCTAATCTAAAATCTAAAATCCTAAAACTTAGTCTTGAACCTTAAACCCTAATCTAAAATCTAAAACCTTAAACTTAGTCTTGAACGTTAAACCCTAATCTAAAATCTAAAATCCTAAATGTTAAACCTAGTATATAAATCCTACCCTGATCCTAATGCTAGACCCTAACCATTAGATCCAAACTCTAAATCCCAAGTGGGAAGAAGCTTGTGTAAGTCTACTTTATCACAAGATTCCATTTGCTTCTTCCATGCCCATGAAAATGCCTTCTTTACTAGTTTTTAGACCATGGCAATTAATTTTTCATAAATGTATAAGGCCCTAGGGAATTGTAATGCAAGATTTGGTCATCCTGAGATCCCATTTTCTTTTCAATGCCCATTAAAAAATGCCTTCTTTTGGTAGCTTTGAACCAGGGCAAACAATTTTTCATAAATGATTAGTTTGAATTGGGCCAAGGTGTCCCATTGGTCCAAGGACCTAGGGAGTGGTGTGGGAAATTTTTTTCTAGGAAAACTCACTATAGGATGCTATTTGTGCCTTTCATTCCAATGAGAATGTCTTTTGGAATTTTCCACACCATGAACATTAATTTTTCATTGATTATTGGTTTAGATTGGGCCAATGAGACGACATGTCCGCTTGATCAAATGCCTATTTTGGTAGTTTTCACACGACAACTAGCAAATTTTCATAAATGATTGTCCATACAATAGAGGGGACAATAAAGGTGGTGAGGGTAAGATTTTTGAAAGCCCAAACCATCATGGGATCCCATTTGACCTTGCCATTGCCAATAAAATGTATTTCTAAATAGTTTCCACCTCATGGCAAACAAATTTGCATAAATGATCGGTATCCATAGGGCCAAGGGGGTCCAATTGGACCACAAGTGTGTAAAGGATTAAAATGATGGAAATGACATTTTTACAAAGCTAAATCACCAACATGATCTAATTTTCACATTCAATTCTCATAAAGAGACATTTTTAAAACACTTTTCACACCATGGGAAGCATTTTTTCGTAAAGATTGGTTTAAAGTGGTGAAGGGGCTCCAATTGGCCCATCATTGTTCAATGGTCTTAGAAAATGGCAGGGGAGGCTCATAATAGGATGAATCACCATCCGATCCAATGTTTTCCTTCCATGCTTAAGCAAATGCATTTGTTGGTAATTTTCACACCATGGTTAGAAATTTTTCATAAATGATTGACCTTTTTTTTTTTGATATTACAAATGCTCATGTACCTATCTAAAATTTGAACATTAGAGGCTTAGCCTAAGCGTATTAACTAACGTGAGAAAAGACAACTTTATTTTTAGAAAAAGCAAGCTATTTTAGAAGTGGCTTGTGGGATTTACCCTAATTTGTGCATAGGGAAGATGTACATGGACCTTGTATGATATTTTCTCAATATCTATTCAATTATAATTAAAATACATGGGAGGTGGAAGGAGAGCACCACTCCTATGGTGGGAGATTGCACCAGCATGCTTGTTTTGTCTCTTCTAATTGTGAGTTTTGAAAGTTTGTGCATATTTTCACACAATGTTTGCTATATTTTAAAGGATTTGAAGGTGTCGTGAGCATTTCCCATCATAATGGTATCAAAGCAAGGTTTTTTCAATCCATAGCACAGGAAGCTGATGGTCTTGCAAGCAAAAAGTGATTGTCCATAGCACAAGATCTTGTAAGCAAAATGCGATTCTCAGTGCATAATGAAAAGATAAAATGAAGGTCACAGCACATCGGGTTGCTTTGTATGCGAACAGGAGAGAGAAAAGAAGTTCGATGAAGCATAATGAACTACAAAGGAAAGGGTACACATGGATTTTTTAAATTATAAAGAAAGTGCGAAGATTAGACATCGCGATAAGTCAGCATAGCTATGATTTTGTGACCAAGGCGATGACCAAGGCATAATCCTTGGCATTGAAGGAACCATTGGATGTGAGTGAGGGAGCCTTGTGAGATTTCGGGAGGTCACCCATCGCAAGTCTATTCTAGCCCAAGGTTGCTTAACAGTTACCACTAGGTCAAGTTAGTTTGTTGCTCTATACTCTGAAGTTTCTAGTGATAAAGATATATTTCAAAGGCAAAAGTGCAAGCAAGGGAGAAACCCAACAAATTTTGGAAGTGGGAATCACTAAAGGCCATAAGTAGGTGTTTGCGAGAGCAAGAGACAACTACAAGCGCAATTGGACATGAGCTTTGCTTTGTACTTTGCAATGTGGACACACTCCTTGGAATCATGTGAGTCTAAGAGGCCACAAAGATACTATACTCAACAAATAGCCACTTCCAATGCTTGGGAATCAAATCATGGTAAGTCTTGTGTCTGTGTCTATTTCCTTTCATAGTGAGTTCTTGTTTACACTAATCACATATTTAACTATGTTGGAAAAGTATATTCTATTAGAGATAGGTCATACTAATGATCCACATCATGATGAGGATGTGGGAAATGATCAATGTCAACTAGGGAGAAGTCCAATGCTAATGACACTTACTAAAGAAGAGTGGTGAGCATGCTATTAGCATGAGAAGCAACATCAAGAGACTGAAGACGCATAATGTCAAGTGACATCAACTTGGAATCCACCTACATCTATTGTGATAACAGAAGTGAGAGAGAGAGATAGAGAGAGGAGTGCACACAATAGAGCTACTTGTACACTAAGTTGTATTGAACATGAACATGCACATATACATGTGAGCCTTAGGGTTAGGGTTAAGGTTAGGGTTTTCCTCTATGCCCTAGAGGTACAATTCTCAACACCTCCTCTTAAATTGCACTGGGTAAGTAGAGGGTGCATGTAAAGGACCTTTTTGTGTTTTGTTTGGTGCATATGATAGCTCCAAAATCGAAAAAAAAAAAGAGTAGTATGTGCACATGTGAGCACGATGACTACATAGCAGAAGCACATAAATGAGTACAACTTACGATGCTGTACATAAATGTGCATTTCCCCCTCTTAGGTTGTGGGTCATCCTTTGCCTTTGAGAATAAAACCCAGAAGATAGGCCGAAGGGACAAGGAAGGAAAACCAAAAAGTAAGATGCCTGCCTAGATCAAAGATTGGTTGATCAAAAGATGACCGCATGAACAACGGTGTGTATGGATGCGTGTTGAACATGTCAAAACTAAACATGTCATGGGTCACCATGGACTATGTGGTTGCTCTATAGAAGAGGCATCTGGATGTGAAGCTAGTTGATATAGCGATGGAGATGTGATCCAGTAGGTTGTGACAAATGTGGGTGTCACCAACCCAAAAGAACTGACAGCGATGGCAGAGGTATGCTGCAATAGAACTATAATCTCTGTAAAATGATGCAAGGTCATAGAAGACTGCATAGTTGGCATGGATAGAGTGATCCAAGGATTGCGTAAAAGCTGGGGCCGAAGGTATAGGTACAATACACTACTCTACTAAAGAAGAGGCTTGTAAAACTGACAAGGTACATCAACCTGTCAAACCTATATGCTCAACTGTCATGAGTTGAAGGTCGTCTGATGTGTGCATGGCTAAACATCCATCGGCATGGGATGTAGCATCTGTCATAGGCTCATCAAGAAGGAGCTGATAGTATAAAGGCATGAAAGCCTAAAATACAACTGAAAAATCATAAGATGTCCTTGAGGCATATGCGTTGCCAAATGCTGATGTAGGGATCAATTCGTAGTCTTGGATCCAACCACCGATCTGCATCAAGTAAGGACTGTGTACAACAGCCATAGTGCATGCTGAAATTGAGTCTCCCTAGGTTGCACTATGGCTAAACCTAGTAATGTCCACTACATTGGGATAGGATTGCACTGATGCATAAATATCCTCATGTTGAGGAATGATCTGCTGATCAAAGGTGGTGATAATTGGATCCAAAGTGGCATGACTAAGCCGTTGGTGAAATGTCCTTAAGATTGATATGATGATTTGTACTGGTCATGGAAATTGATATGCTCCATATCAATGGTAAAAGCATCAATGATCGATGCTAGAATGGAATCACTTGAAGACCTGAATGCACAGTGGCATATATCTCTGCATGCTGCAAAAGATGTGAGTGCCTCGTATTGAGGACTTACCTGTTGAGAATAGTTGCATGATCGTAACTAAACAGTCTTATTCTTCATGAGTGAAATCATCTTTGATTGCATAGCATACTCCCACTTGCATTGATCCTCATGCATCATAGCCCCTCTATAGCAAGAAGGCTCCCTACAATCAGTAAGCATCACATAGTTTGCCCCTAGAACAAATCTCTCAAGTGGTCTAGACACTCTAGCTGATCTTCTCAAGGGCATTTCAGCTTGCTGATCCATCATCTGTCCTTGATTGTGTACTCATGGGAGTATCTAGTGGCACCATATCCTGCAATTCGGTGCATGGATAGCTTACTATCTATCAACATATATGGGTGGATTCACATCCTTGAAAGTGATTCTCCTCTCCCTCATGGGTGTCTTAAGCATCTTCTTCTCATTGAAGACCACATCATGGCTTCGTATGATCTTCTTTGCTTATGGATCCTAGAGATGATAGCCCATCTCTCCACCTTCACCATAACCCAAAAAGATGCATTTCCTAGACTTAGAATCTAGCTTCTTTTGAAGCTCTTTTGGTACGTGTGCATATGCCTCACCCCAAATATACGCAAATGAGAGTAAGAGGGCTTTTTTCCACTCCATGCCTCTTTAAAAATACTCCTATAGGTAATCTATTGATCACATGCATTGTAGTCTTCATTGCCTTAGTCTAAAAACCACAAAAAAGACTTACATTGGAAATCATTCATTGCAACCTTTCCTGAAATGGGTGTTCATCTTTTTTCCAACTAGATTTTGCTTTGGAGTACGAGGGGACATGAGCTCCCTCTTGATCCCATGTATATCACATAAATCTTGAAAGTCATGAGAGAGAGATACTGTCCACCATTATCACTTTGTAGGCATTTAAACATTCTACCTGATCGGTTTTCAACCAAAGGTAGCCACTTCTAAAATACTTGGAACACATGGCTCTTCCGAGCTATATGCCAAAACTTGGTCCAACGATCGAAATCAAGTTGCACATAAAATCAAGTTCCTATGCCAAAACTTGGCCAATCTGTTAAAATCAAGTTGCACTTAGAAAGTGAATTGAAAAGGATGATAAGTGTTTACAAAGTGTTACTCTTCCTCTTAAAATGTATTCATCTATATAAAAACTATACTGGACAATTTCACAATATAAAAGCATAAAATGTAGGCCCTTATGGAAAGGAACCATAAAAATTTACACTAGTCAATGAAGCGGTTGACCAACAAGTAGAAGCTTTATAAGGTGGGGGCCAAAAGATTAAGGAGCCACGTGTCAACAATTTGAAATGTGTATTAGAACCTTAGCCAGCCCCGCCTAATGACCGTGTAGGCATGGGACCACATATGTCTGAATGTACCAAATCAATCTTTTCAAGCTCTTCCTTTCCCCTTCTTTTATGGGCTGATTTAATCTGCTTCCTATATAGACAATGCTCACAAAATTCAAAGTCAGAAAAACTCAAATGCAGTACATAACCCAAATAGCATAAGAGTTTCATTCCATTCCGGCTCATGTGTCCCAACTAACAATGCCACAAAGAAATACTTGGTTACTTGGTTATTGCAACAACATGATCAGACACCCCTGATACATATAAGGGATATAATGTCCCACACTTGGCACCCCTTGCCAAAACCATAGAGCCCTTCTGTATTTGCCAACCCTGAAAGCCAAAGGTGGCTTGAAAACCACATCATCATGTAGCTGACCCGCTAAAAGGAGACCCTTGGTCAGCTTAGGCACATGCCTTACATTTTTCAAAACAAATGCAGAACCATTTGCAAATGAAAACTTTGTCACTTGCTCCCACTGTGTCACATGCATAGTTATTTCCAAGATGCATACTACCTTTCTTTTCACTGTCATAAGTGGAGAATCATTCCCTATAAGGAGTAACATGGATTCAAGCATCAGAATCCAAAGTTCAATCCTAGGAATATGCATCATCTGAAGAGGTAAGCAACTCTGCAGGTAGACTAGACATGAAGAGAATGTCATTGTCACTATTATCAATGACTGCATTTATCTCCTCGATCTTCACTTTTCCTTTCTCCTCCCTTGGACTCTTTTACTTCTTATTTGCACACCAATTTGCACTCTTTTTCTTATACTTTTGCTCTCTTTTTAGCTCATAGCAATCCTCTTTCATGTGGCCCTTCTTGCCACAATGGTAACACTCAATGTTCTGTGCCCTGGATTTGCTACGAGACTTCCCTCTTTCTTGGGATTTTCCCTTGAACTATGATCACTCCCTTTGCACATTTAAGGTTGCATCCTGCTTGTTGCCATCCATAGACTTTTGTCTAATCTCCTCGGCCAACAAACTATCCATAACATCATCAAACTTCACTACTGCTCCACGTGCAATGTTACTAACATATGTATAGAAGGTATCCCATGAGGATGGCAATGAACACAAGAGGAATATTGCCTTAGTCTCCGCATCAAAATTCATCTTCTGAGCCTAAAGCTGATTGAAAATAATATTGAATTCATTCAAGTGAGAAGCAATGGAGACCCCTTCCTTGATCTGCAACTCAAACAACCTCTTCATGACACAAACTTTATTAGAGGCAGTTTCCTTCTCATAAGTGGCACATAATTTCTTCCATAAATCTTTCGTAGTCTGCTCATTTACTATTGTAAATAAACTTACTCTGCAAGATGAACTCTAATAGTAGACTTTGCTAATGCATCCAACTCATTTCAATCATCCTCCTACATAATTGCAAGCTAAGCTACAATCACTTCTAAGGGTTTAATTTGCTTCTTTTGAATAAGCACATCCCTTATCTGTTCTTTCCACAGATAAAAGTTTGTCCCATCAAACTTTTTAATGTTAAAAATTTCATTTTTAGACATGGAAGAGGATGCCATGATGCAAATAAAGCAAAGTCCCAAATGCGAGTGCCTGCAGAAAGAATCACACCAAATACTAGGTGCACCCAAATATGTCTACCACAATCGAGGGTAATATCACCCAAAATTAAAAGCTCAAAGCATCAAAATACATCTGACTCATGTGCATATACTCTGCATCCATATGAGCAAATATGGCCCAAAAGAAAATATCAACCTGCAATGATAAAATAATGGCAAACCCAATGCCAGTAAGAGCCAAATGCCTCAAGCATAAACACCATCCATTGGTGAAAGCATCAATAATGTCTCATCCAAGAGAGCATAACACTATCAGTGCATCAGCTGCAATGTGTCAAAGTTGTCCCTCAACATAAAATAGCATCTGTGTGCCAAATGCCCATCAATAAAGCATCCCACAAGGCAATCTGGGCCTATCAGCACATCAAACAAGGATCATAATGCATCCAAATGGCCTGTAAAGCATTCGCTACAACCTAATGCAAACCATTAATGAGTGCACATGGGTTAGATTGCAACTAGAGTGATCCGCATAAGGTATATCCAAAAAATCATAGTCCCATGGCAATGACTGCTATTGAAAATAGAACCTATGATGCCTCAAAACATGGGCATCATTAGATAATCAGACTCGCAAGAAAATCTGCAAATATCTCTCTTCAGCTAGAACTCTAAAATCCTAACCGTGTTGACGGATGTGAAACTGAGAGTCAACCCTTGCAATTTACTAGTAGCAAATAAACCTTAGGTAACTTAGATCTTAGCAAAAATGCCATGTGGTAAACTAGAACCTTAGAGAAAAGCTAAAGCACAAGACGAATTCATAGACACACAGTATCACAGATTTGCAAAAGCTACAGGGAATCACTCAAAAACCTACAGGTAGAGGTTTTAGCCCATCCCCGATCCATGAAAATAGACGAAATTTGAAATGGCAGCCTGTGCAAGTGTGTTCGAACCACGAGCATCTGGACGTAGGGAGAGCTCTGAGAGACAAAAGTTCTCTAAATCTCCACGGAATTGCGCAAGAGTTAACAAATAGAGGTCTTCAGGCCTCTAAAATGCAATGGAAAAGACGGCTTTAAAAATCGTGGTCCTAATCACCAGGTCCAAAACACGAGTTGAAAAACGTTTTTGCAAATAGATCCATTTGCAAACACCAGCAGAGTGCGAATGATGAGCAACACAGAAGTTTTAGGACCTCTTGAGTCCAACGGAACTAACAGATCTGTAAATGGTTGGTTTAAACTTGAGTTCCAACACACCAGACAAGAAATTCATCATTAGCTCTCAAAACCACATTTTTGGCTTAGAAAACCACCCAAAAGCTTGGAAAACCACTCCAAAGACTTCCAAAACCACCAACAGGTTTCCACAAAGTTCAAATACCACTTGGGTAGCTCAAACAATCACCCACAGGCTTCTGCAAAGCTGCAAATGCCACCCACACAGCTGTATGGATGTAGAATGACCTCTCGGGCTCAGCTAGACCACCCACAAGTGTTAGATAGACCACCTGGGCTGTGATACTAGTTGAGAATGCTCTCAATGAAAAAGAAACAAAAGAGGGCGAGAGAGAGAGAGAGAGAGAGAGAGAGAGAGAGAGATAGATAGATAGATAGATAGTCTTTTAACGTCGTAGGAACAATCCCAAGGAGCCATTTTGGCTCATCCGACGTCGATCCCTGAGGATCGAACACACAACACCCAACGACAGAAACCAGAGCCTTAACCACCAAGACCCACGCGGGTTTTACAAAACTTGGTGGGGAAGGATGGCCTATACACCGCAGAGATAGATAGTCTTTTAACGTCGTAGGAACAATCCCAAGGAGCCATTTTGGCTCATCCGACGTCGATCCCTGAGGATCGAACACACAACACCCAACGACAGAAACCAGAGCCTTAACCACCAAGACCCACGCGGGTTTTACAAAACTTGGTGGGGAAGGATGGCCTATACACCGCAGAGATAGATAGTCTTTTAACGTCGTAGGAACAATCCCAAGGAGCCATTTTGGCTCATCCGACGTCGATCCCTGAGGATCGAACACACAACACCCAACGACAGAAACCAGAGCCTTAACCACCAAGACCCACGCGGGTTTTACAAAACTTGGTGGGGAAGGATGGCCTATACACCGCAGAGATAGATAGTCTTTTAACGTCGTAGGAACAATCCCAAGGAGCCATTTTGGCTCATCCGACGTCGATCCCTGAGGATCGAACACACAACACCCAACGACAGAAACCAGAGCCTTAACCACCAAGACCCACGCGGGTTTTACAAAACTTGGTGGGGAAGGATGGCCTATACACCGCAGAGATAGATAGTCTTTTAACGTCGTAGGAACAATCCCAAGGAGCCATTTTGGCTCATCCGACGTCGATCCCTGAGGATCGAACACACAACACCCAACGACAGAAACCAGAGCCTTAACCACCAAGACCCACGCGGGTTTTACAAAACTTGGTGGGGAAGGATGGCCTATACACCGCAGAGAGAGAGAGAGAGAGAGAGAGAGAGAGAGAGAGAGAGAGAGAGAGAGAGAGAGAGAGAGAAGAGAGAGAGAGAGAGCAAAAAGAGAGCCACATAAGTTTGGGTGGGTGCAGAATACCCTAATCTTCTACGTCATCTCCATATATATGTGTTTGAGTATTGTACATAATTGAGCTTAAGGCACAGTGGCCTATAACCCCCACAAAAGACATCCGCGAGTTATAATCTTTTCTAGGTCTATGTAGTTCCTATCGTAGGTTTGTTAGGAACTTCTCGCACAAGGCACATACGTTGACCAATCTCTTGCACAAGACTCGTGTTTTCTTTTGGGACAAGCATCACACTTTAGCTTTCCAATGACTTATAGAGGTAATAACCCAAACACTAGTCTTAACCATGTTGGACTTCACAAGACCTTTCTTTGTCATGGTCATTGACACTAGTGAAGGGTTTTGGGGCTGTGCTCATGCAAGACAACCATCCAATTACATTCAAGTCACATAAGTTGAAACCAGTGAAGCTTAACTATTCCACATATGACAAAGAATCAGTTGCTATGGTTCATGTCCTTTAAACTCTGGAAGCATTATCTTATGGGTTCCGAGTCACTTATTAAAGACTGATCACCAGAGCCTTAGACATCTCCTTACTCAACTGGTGATCTCAGATCGACACATTAAATGGATTGCCTTCATCGACAGATGATCCGGTATCAATAAGGCAAAGATAATGTAGTTGTCGATGCACTGAGTTGATGACCTAGCATACATAATATCTTAGTCATCAAGGGCAACTCTTTCAAGTCTATAAAAGAGACCTATGCCACTGATCGAGACTTTTTAGAAATCTGGCGTAAAATTAAGAAAGCCAATGGTACCCCTATCGCCTCGTATTTCATTTATGATGACTACCTATTATGAGAAGTGCTTGTGTGTCATTGTACCTTTTCATTGCTTAGTACTAGAAAAGGTGCATCAGCCACCCTACATAGGGCATAGCAGTGTCATTGCAACGTATCAGACTGTAATTCAAAATTTTTTCTCACCTAAGCTTAAAGTTGGTGTTGCATCTTTTGTTGCACAATGCCTAAGAGCTACAAGAACAAATATCAAGGTTTGCTTTTGCCTTTACTAATCCCCGACGATCTCTATGGACTTCATTATTGGATTTCCTATGTCTAGCTCCGATTTCGATATGATTTGGACTATCATTGATAGATTCAGCAAACACGCTTACTTTATCCCTTGCAAGAAGACCTTGACCATTGTTCAGGCTACTCATATGTTCCTTAAGCACATCTTTGTACACCATGGCCTTCCGAAAGTAATCGTGTTAAACTAGGATAGTTCTGTACTAACTTCTGGACCGCACTCTTTGATAACATTGATATGAAAGTAGACTTCTCCACCGCTTTGCATCTTGAGTCCAATTGTCAAACTGAGGTCACACAAAGTACTATTTGTGACATGCTGCATTGTTACGTGTAGGTCACACAAAGTACTATTTGTGACATGCTACATTGTTACGTGTTTGGTTAGACAAATGGGACAAATATTTATACATTTTACAATATGCCTACAACAACACTAATCATTGCACTACATGCGAATCCCCATTTCAAAGTATCTATGGCAAAACCATCCCTACTTTGTTGACTAGTCTTAGGCATCGAGTAGAGGCTGCTGATCGATTCAACGAGGATTTCTCTAGCATTTTGACTACTCTCCGTAATAACATTGAGCACGCTCAGGCTGTCTACATTGCACGAGTGAACAAGGATAGAAAGTGAGTTTTATTCATTGAAGGTGACCTAGTCATGCTACGTATTGAGAAGCACCGACTCAAGAGTGTTGAGACCGATCTTGCAATTAAGCTTGCTGATGGTTCCTTTAAGATTTTGGAGCATATTGACAATGCCTATTGGCTAAAATTGCCCCCACATTGGCACATTCACAATTCTTTTCATGTGTACCTCTTGAGACCTTTCCATGAGACCCACCGACTCGACATGCTATAGAGGATGCACCTTTGCTCTAAGGAGAGACTGAGCTCTTAGAGCCAAACCATATCATTGATAGACAAATCACTCAAACTAGATGTGAAACTTCCTATCCCATTTATTCTATTACATTCAAGAATCACCCCATTAAGGATGCTAAGTGGATGTCCGAGCGATATTTTAGCTAGTAACTTGGTTTATTGACTACTGGCGATTGCGGTTTCAAGCAAGAGGGATGTTAGAAGAATTGAAATTATCCCATTAATTTAATCCTTGAATATTCAATAAAGCAAGATCGAGCATTTTTGTCACGCATGCTGATGCATGTGTGCTCTTGCCGTGGTAGAATTTGCCAATAATAGCTCTTGGCATTATTCTCTAAAAATGTCGTCATTTAAGGTTGTCCATGATTAGGATTGTAGTGTACCAATAAATTTCTTCAATCCTATCGACCATATGTGAGTGTCAAGAGAGATGCTTGAAGGTATGGATTAAGGCTCGAAGATGCTTAAGGATTGCATGAGAAAGGCACAAGATAGAAAGAAAAAAGAGCATAATAAGAAGAGCATAACATGAGAATTTGAAGAAGGGAACTACCCTTTTGTGGATTAGAACAAACAAGACTAACATGAGATTGTCAAAAGATGAGACTTTCACATAGATGGAGGACCATTCAAAGGATGAAAACTTGGCTTACGAATTGATATACTTTGATTTCCTTGAGTGGTTCTTGTATCCACGTACACTTGTCAAAAAAGCATGTGGCTAATCCTTGATCATAATTTTTACAAGGTATGCATGATTGTAGAATGATGGCATTCTAAGAGTGGTTCCGTAGGCTGGCATGAATATAAAAACTATAGAGCAATATGGTGAATTTTGGCAGATTGACATAAAGACATAACTTATAGAGCAACGTAGGACGATCAAACGTTGTTTATCTTCAAATTCTTAACCCTTTGAGAGAGATGGATCTATATTTCCTAATGTTCAAAAAGAGGGGAAAATTTTAAAGTGAGTGCGTGTTTAAAAAAGTAAGTTTTGGACTTATAAAGGGGCCATTTATTTAAAGATGAATTGATTTGAACGTTGTCTCAATTTGAGAGAAAGTTTATACATGCAAAGCGACAAATTGGATTGAGATTAAATCAACGTTTTGAGATTTAAGTTGCAATTGATTATCTACCTCAGTGATCATGATTGTGATGGAAATAGAGAATGAGGGTGACAATGTGATACTTTTGAAAGTATTTTCTCTTGTAAGAAATCTACGTTGGAATAAACGACTTCCATCATCTTCAATTTTCAAATTGGTGTTTTGTGTGAGTTCTTGATTTTTGTAATTTGGCACCTTACACCAAGTGATAGGCATAAGCAGCTCCTATGTACATAGGGCTACACCCAAGGAAGGGATACAAGGAATGGCTGAAAAGAAAGCGTCACATAGGTGGAAGAAGTGTATACGGACAAAGACATCCACTAAATAAGATGTTTGTATACTATGAAGATGAGAAAGATAGTTAGAACTAGCCATAATTCCAAAATATTAGATAGATCATTGAAATGATGGTAAGAACAATTGGGAACAACAAACGTATTTCTAAACCAAGGGGAAGAACATCTAGATGTTCCATTTAAGATTGGATTACTATTTTATCTTAAAAAGGAATATTTCAACGTTACAAAAGAGGCAAACCCCCATGTCCACAACTGCACAGCGTAAACAAAACATATACAACTTTGGAGATGCAATTTAAAGAATAATTGCCTAAAGTGTGGTTGCATTCATAATATTCAAATCCGAATTAATCATATTATTTCTCACGTTGCATTCTCAGCATTGTTTTAAAGAGCACGAGTCTACTTGTAAAAATAACAAAACTATATCTTTGACACTTAATTGCAATGATAAATGAGGACAAAAGGGCTACAACATTGGAGAACACTTTTACTCATTTCTTTGGGCAATTACATGTAGATATTTCAACATTTTTACAAGAAAACTTGCATTGATTGCAAGGAACTTCATGCCCGATTCCAAGACTTTTGAGCCTTCTATGATTTATAAGCCACATCAGCAGAGGAGGTATCCATATCATTAAGACCAAACTCATCATTTTGCTCCCATGTTCTCTCATATTCTTCAGCTGTATATACCAACAAAAAGGCATTTGAAATTTAGTACACACACACAGACACACACATACACACACACACACACACACGTACATACGCATGCACACAAGAATGCATGCAAGCACAAACACAAAGGAGCAAGACGAGGAAGAAATAGAAAGGTCAAATTTAGATGGAGACAGTTGAAATTTTAGAGGTAGAGCAACTTTTATGATTCATACAATTCAAAAGACTGAATTGCATAAGTAGAAGAGGGTTGACTTGAGTAATAAGATTACAATCATGTAGGTTGAGTAAGATGGTTTGGCTATAACTAGAGCAAGTCGCTTGACTTCAAGTAAGCAAAACCCTCTTTGGGCTTTAGATTTCCTTAGTGGATAGGGATTGGCATTGGAACAAACATTGATCTTGACGTACTTTATGCCAATCATGTTGTGCTCAACTCATACGTAACAAGGGCATTATAGATGCGTCTAACAACTCTACAACCTTTTTGTGAGAGTCCGGACGTGAAGGTCAACCTTTTTGAAACTAAGGTTTTGATTTTCAATACCAATGAAGCTCAACTTCAGCACAAGTCATTCATCGTTGCACGTGAGCCAATTGGGATAGTTAAGTCCTATGTATACTTCAGATGTAACTTTATGGGTTTCCAAGTTCACCATGAAACTATTGGCTCATACACACCTGACTAAAGAGCATGCATCACTAGTAAGATGGAAAGTCTATTGATCATCTACCTCCATACCAATATTTTCATGACACTCATGTCTACCACACCAATAGATTTATCAATCATCAAAGATTACCTAGAGTATGTGTGTGAGTGAGTAAGTGCGTGTGTGTGTCTCTGTGTGTGTATGAGAGGGAGAGAAAGAAAGAAAGAAAATATATTAATGTCTTTAAAAGACCTCATAGGTCTATGAGACAAGTACAAACACAAAAAACGTGACTTACTACAATTGGATAGCCAAAGAGTCAGGAGAGTGTACAAGGCTAGCTCCTTCAGAGCTATTATAGGACAAAGCTACATTCTGATACTATCATAAGGTGGCCTCTATAACATCAGTTTAAGTCTTTGGGTTTAGATTTGGATTTGGATTTAAAAGCTTAATTAATGCTTGCCCATTTTGATACACCGCCCATTTGCCTACCTTGTGTGCTTTCTTGACTTTGGTGAGTTCATTGTTTCTTTGTTTGAGCTGGATTGGAGTGAGCTCCTCAGATATCCAAATCTTTGAGAGTATGGAGCTTCTTTTATTTAAGGCTTGGGAGCTTATGTGGACGAGCTTAGATGCTCATTGCTTGGCAGAGGAATAGGCACTTGTGCTTTCTTTTGAAAAGGTCTTCTTGATTGAATTGGAATATTAGGGCTCTTGCCAGTCTCTTTTTGCTGGCATGTAATTACATTCACAGGTTGTGATAATATGCTTGCCGGCCCTAGACTTTGATGGTCCACCCTAATAATGTTGATTGGGACGTCAAGCCTAGTCTCATTTTGTTGTGGGATGGCTAGCAGCAACGCTGGTATATTTGATTAAGCCAGATTTGATTTGGTGATGGCCCGAGATTGATTATATTGACTCAACTAGTTGCCTAAGAACTTGTATTTGTAGATGGAGGTTGGGCTATGATAAGTTGACCAAAAATCTCACCAGCCTAAAACCTAATTTAAAATACGAAGTAGAACTCCATGGCCCTACTTCCTGTTAAGCAACTACAATCCCCAATTTAGGGGCAAACATACCACCTATCAGCAATCCCTATTTTAGGGGCATTAAGGCCAGCCAAAGGCACAAAAGGCACCAAACAGGCCAGCCAAAAGGACAGCCAGCAGGGCCAAACAAGTGGCCAGAAAGGCCAAAAATGGCCGACCAGAACTGGCCGACCAGCTGGCCAGCCTGACCAGCTGGTTGACCAGCTGGCCTACCTCCTGGGTCAGGCCTATAAAAGACTCCCTACCCCCTCACTCTCAGTGACAGGACCTGCAGCTGCTCCTCACCACCTCCATCCTTTGCTGCAGCCCCTCCTACTCCAGAACTGGCTATTAAGCCTGCCCCAACTCATTCTCTGCCTCCTCTCCTCCAGTTCTGCCCCAACTCCTCTGTCTCTCTATTCCTCTCCTCCAGATCTAGCCCTGGACCTCCAGCTGGTGCTCCAGATCTGCTCCTGACTGCTGCCTAACAAGCTTCCACATCTCCTCATCCTCTGCTGCTCATACACCTCCAAATCTACAGCCAAATGAGCTCTTTTTCTTCATCATCTTCGTCATCATTGAGCTACACGGAGGACTGCGTTTCGCTCCCTCAACTGCTATCTTTTCTACAATTTCTCTACATGGAATCATCTTTCTGATTCGCCTCAGCCACGGTCCTTGAGACGCGACAGCTTGAGGTTCTTGTATTCAGTTTTTCATATTACCAAACAGGCACTATGTTTTCTGAGTTCCGTTCTTCAGTTGTGTCTGAGTATCGTCTATTTTTTATCGCTCCACTGCAAACCCTATCGTTTCTCTATATGGTATCAGAGCCATGGTGATCTAAAGACCCCAGATCTCTAGTGATCTAAAGATCCTGCTTCTTCATGGAGGCCATAGGTACAGGGAGCATCACTCCTATGAACATATCACTTTCCTCTTCATTCCGCTGTGCACTACGGGAGAGAACTCCATCTTCTACTCCCATCCCTCCCTCCCTTTCTAAACTCCATCTTCTACTCCCATCCCTCCCTTTCTAACCTCCATCTGCTACTCCCATCCCTCCCTCCCTTTTCGGTTTCAGGCTTGACACTCCCCATTCCTTCGAACAAGGAGGTCGTGATCCTTCACCTCTACCAGATCTCCATTGGCATCGACTTCCAGGATCTACAAGTTCTCCCTATGAGGGACCCTTTCTGTTCAGATGTGTCTTGATGACTGTTGTTTCGAATCTTCTACATTCATGGAGGCGGGAATAGACTCTTCTCTCCCGAGGTCCAAGATCGGGCACACACTGGCTCACTGTTCAGCTATGACCTCTTCCTTTGGAAGAATCAAGATGCTGGAGATATTTGTTCTTTACCTTTGTTTTTCCTCCACCTTTCGGCGGTGAGAGAGGGTGGCTTATTCTCTGGAGCTTCACAGTATTCTTACTTCTGCTGATCATACGTGTAACTCAGGCAAGTGAACAACTCCCTTGCAAGGGCACTCCTCTTGTGACTGCATTTTTTGCATTGCATCTCTTGGGCATTTTGCAGGGATAGCCACCACCACCGTCGACATCTCTACACGAAGCTCCACGCGCACAATGTCTGCCCCTCCAAATTGGCAATTGAGAGGGGGTGTTAAGCAAGTACAATCCCCAATTTAGGGGCAAACATACCACCTATCAGCAATCCCTATTTTAGGGGCATTAAGGCCAGCCAAAGGCACAAAAGGCACCAAACAGGCCAGCCAAAAGGACAGCTAGCAGGGCCAAACAAGTGGCCAAAAAGGCCAAAAATGGTCGGCCATAACTGGCCAACCAGAACTGGCCGACCAGCTGGCCTACCTCCTGGGTCAGGCCTATAAAAGACTCCCTATCCCCTCACTCTCAGTGATAGGACCTGCAGCTGCTCCTCACCACCTCCATCCTTTGCTGCAGCCCCTCCTGCTCCAGAACTGGCTATTAAGCCTGCCCCAACTCATTCTTTGCCTCCTCTGCTCCAGTTCTGCCCCAACCCCTCTGTCTCTCTATTCCTCTCCTCTAGATCTAGCCTTGGACGTCCAACTGCTACTCCAGATCTGCTCCTGACTGCTGCCTGACAAGCTTCCACATCTCCTCATCCTCTGCTGCTCATACACCTCCAAATCTACAGCCAGATGAGCTCTTTTTCTTCATCATCTTCGTCATCATCGAGCTACACGGAGGACTGCGTTTCGCTCCCTCTGCTGCTATCTTTTCTACAGTTTCTCTACATGGAATCATCTTTCTGATTCGCCTCAGCCACGGTCCTTGAGACACGACAGCTTGAGGTTCTTGTATTCAGTTTTTCATATTACCAAACAGGCACTATGTTTTCTGAGTTCCGTTCTTCAATTGTGTCTAAGTATCGTCTGTTTTTTATCACTCCACTGCAAACCCTATCGTTCTCTATACTTCCTTACATGGGGCCACTAAGATGGTACAGATAATTAAAAGAAAGATCGATTATTCGAATGACGTGTCCACTTGTAGTCAAAGCAAAGCAATTTGAAACACCGTTCTTTTAACTGTAGGAAGAGATTTCAAGAGCCATTGAAGAGTAGGCAAGTTAAGAATGTCAATCCCTCCACCTATGTCATATACCTCAAATGTCGAGCGGAGAAAAATAGAGATAATGAGAGAAAAGAGGTGTTTTGGCTGAAAGAAAGTTTCCTCCATTTTATGAGTGTCCTATAAGGAGAGATCAAGGCAAACTGCACATGTAGTTGAAGCATCTTCCTTGTTTAGTCCCCATTATTTGTTTAAAATCTACAGAATGTCAACAAAGGATTGTGATCGTTTGGATGATGGTTGTGATTATCATCTTATTAGTGACCGAGTTGGTAAACCTTTCCATGCAAAAGCATAATACACAGGACATCTAGAAGCAGAATGCTCCTCTGACTCGATCTTCTGCCCATCACATAAGGTGTGCAGAGAGAGAGAGAGAGAGAGAGAGAGAGAGAGAGAGAGAGAGGCAATGGAAACTGTATAACCCAGAGCGCAGGAGGGAAATGTCCGAACAGTGAAGTGGAGGACTTTTAGCCTGCCTAGTGAGCTGACCCAGGGGCAGTCAACTGGCCGACCCCAGGGTCAATCAACTGATCAGGCTGGTCGGTTGACCTGACCTCCAAGTCGGCTAAACCCGATGACCAGGGTCAGGGCCCTAAAGGCCTGGCCAACCAGCCCTAGAGGCTGAGAAAAACAGCCCCCGTAACAGCCTTGAAAAGCCTCCAAATATAGGCCTATCCTCAACTGAATAAGGGCGGGCACACCCACAAAAGAGCCCTCACACACTATGAGATGCATATAACTCCAACCCCTCCTGCCCTGGTACTCTGCTGCTGTTTCTGCCCTGTCTGCACACCCATGCGGCAGCCTCTAGTTGGCTGCTAGCAGCTCTGCCGACCTGTACAGCAGGCCTCTTCAACCAATGTGGCAGCCACTTGTGCAGCCCACATGTCAGGCTATGGTGCAGCCACACGGCTGCCACCCACATGGCAGTCTATGCAGCCCACAGATCTACCCATGTATACCCTATACTGGGGCTAGCTATGAGGCAGCCCTAATCCACTCATTTTACATGTGTGCTCCCCCTTGTCTATTGATCAGGCAATTATGAGTTTTATCGCTTTGACTCTGCATTGAGAGTGGGCGAAAGGAGGGCATATCGAGAGAGGGTTGCATCTCCACTCTATGTGATCTACAGAAGATTGAGTATAGAGTGATCTACAGAAGATTGAGTCAGAGGAGCACTGTGCTTCAGATGCCTTGTGTACTACGACATTTGAGGTTATTACCTTTGTCTTTTTAGGGATGGATTTGGATCCCTCTCTAGACTCATGTCAGAGATGTTTGACGACCTTCATTGTCACAATCTATGACGTATTCCTTTCTCTATATCTAGACTTATGGATGGTTTGATGAATGGACACTTGTGGAAGGGTATGCCCTTTCGACAGGACACTTCCTATAAGGCACAACCCTTCACATATGGAAGAGACACTTCTATTGTAATGTACCCTCTCATCAAGGGTCACACCCTTCACAAGGGGTACACACCTCTTCATGCTCATACACTTTGGAGTACACACCTTTTCATGTGTGACTCTTCACTCTCTATATAAGAGAGGCCCAATTGTATGGATGACACTACAGATACACTACAGACACTCAAGCAATACAATTATTCCTTGTTCTCTGCTATTTCAGTCTCCTTTCTGTTCCTTTAGCACATTTCTAAATATAGTAAATCTAGGATTTCTTACAGTGGTATCAGAGCAAATTTCACTCCTGCTTGTAGGAAATGTCCCCCACCTTCTAGCGCCTATTTGATACATCTTTTTCCGCTAGAAGGATATCCGTGCACATAGTGCATGGAAGAGATAGAGAGAATGAGCGTAAAAATTTTTAGCGCCAACCCTGCCTAAAGTCATCATTGGCCTCTCCATCTCCCACACATCACGAGTTGATGTGAATGGACACGACAAAAATCGTGTCTTTTCATGTGCTTGGGCTGTCTCAAAACCAAGGGACGCACCTTTTCCACCATCGGACACACCTTTTGATGAAGAGTTTTGACTCCTCACCCAAGGGACACACCCCATCGTGGAAAAAAGGACACACCTCTTCGTGTGGGGACACCCCTTTTGAAAACAGGGTCACACCCCTTCATGAAAAGGTACACCTATTCCAAGGGTCACAACCCCTTAGGATAGGCACACCTTTTGGCACCAAGCACCTTATAAAAGGGTACCTAGAGGGGCTAAAAAGAAAAACCCAGCCCCATACCTTAGGCCTTACCCTAAACTACCCAAGGGTTAATTAAACCCACACTTTAATTTTTGGCAACCACCCAACCTAGGCAGCCACACACAAAAATGATGATCCACGATTGACACCCGTACGGATTTTTCGTCACGCGGGATTCGCCTCCCTTCCACGCCATACGCAGCCCCCCCCCCCATCAGCCGGTTTGCTGCCCTAAGTTCCTGCCAGTCTTTCAGCGCCAGATCACTACCCTTGCTGCCGCGATTCAGCCTTGGAAGCACGCAGCCAATTTCGCCACAGGCAAGCAGGCTGCCCCTTTTTCGCCACCATACCTGCCTTTGCCCAGCAGCTGTTCTGCCCTCTATCGCGATTCAGACCAGCCTGAATCCTGCTGGCTTATCTTAGCCTGTGAAAAGCACCCTTTTGCTGCCTTCCAATCCTGACCAGCCAGGCCCAGATCTGCTCCTCGCACCCCACTGGTACTTGCCTCTGAATTTCAACGCAGGGAAAGCGTGATTGGTTCCACGAAATCTGCCTTTTCTGCACCCAGCCTCTGCCAACGCCCCTATCTGCCTCGAAAGTCTACCAGACACCTATTTCTTGTTCACACATCCACGTGGATTTGCAAGGACAGCAACATGGACCTCCGGATAGTGATCTGCAGGCCTTTTCTACGCAACTAATTGGCAGATTAAATCTATGCCAGGTGGATTCTTTCCATTCTATTTCTAAGGATTCTCTTTCATATTGTCATTTGACGCTTATTATCAAATTACAGCAAATGAAAGCCGCTTCCTTAAAGCATGGAAACCCCTAGAAATTCACCCGTCCCTTCAAGGACACCTCAGGCATCATCTACCACACAATATCGTGTTCAGATTGCACAACCAGCCCATTTTGGAGCTTTTGCATCGTGGGTCTTCTGTGTCACGTGCCCTTCCAGTGATTTGGACCACATCCTATACCCTCTGCGTGAGGCACCTCAGTTACATTACTTTCTTAGCACAGTCCAGGTTGTGTTTCACGAGACACGTAGATACCCAGAACCCGATATTCCTCACGAGTTGGCTGTCCATCTTTGGAGAGATTTTTACCCCTCAACTTCAGCATCTCCAGGGTAGTCTCCACCTCCTATACAGGTTGTACCTTCCCCAAGACAATATTTACACTCTGAAGGCACTCCTTCTCCTGGATATCCTCCACTCCCGACAGCAGCTCCTTATCCCTTCTCAGATCCGTGGACTCTGCAAACTACCCCTGTACTTTCACGAGCACTATCACCCATTTCGGCATCACCAGTGTTACCTCAGACAGGACCTCCTTTACCAGATTTCCACGGCTGGTTCCATCCTGCTTCTCCTGCCTCCTCCAACATGAGCAACCTTAGGGAGCAGCCCAAATCTTCTTCCACGAATGGTACAAACTAGAGCGCAGATTCGTGCTTTTCTCACAGGGACCTCAGATATGTCGCAACGCTCGCGTGCAGCCTCTCCGGAAATAAGTGACTCAAGTCCAAAAAAGACCCCTGAAGTCGACTTACAAGGCGAAGCACTACTGCAACTTCAAATTTTCCAGCTTCAAGACTGCATCTCCGACTTGGTCCAGAAAGTCAAACAACTCCAAGATTCTCGCAGTACCACACATAGAGAGGATGACGTGACGCAACCAGACGACTATGTGGACTCATTCCCACCAGAGGTAGAAAACACTGAACTCCGTGCCCTCTATGTGAGAAAGAGAGAGAGCAACAGTGAGAGCAAGAAACGGGAGAGAGAGAGAGCTGAAAGCTTAGTTGCGAATAGATGAGTGTGAGAGTAATATAACTGAAGGAGTGAGATAAGGTTTTGTCCTAGTGACAAAACCTTGGTAGTCACTAACCATAGTTAGTGGACTAACTGCGGTTAGGGGAAAAAACCTCTTAAAGAGGGAAAAGTGTCCCTAACTAGCTTATTAAATTACATTGGTCACTGATGAATTATATCTATAATTCTAACAGTTCCCTGCAGTGCCAATGTCATGTACAAGGATGATTAATCACCAAACAGATATAAGTTCAGGGCACTGCGAAATGCCTCAAACTTTTCACGTGGAAGTGCTTTGGTGAAATATCTGCAACATTGTCATGTGTGGACACAAAGCATACTGATCTCTCCTGCATGCAACTTCTCTCTGACGTAGTGATAGTGAACCTCAATGTGCTTCGTGCGAGCATGAAACATTGGATTCTTTGCCACTGCAATGGCACTCTGAATATCAGTGTGAATTGGAGAAGGACCCTCCAATGACAGATGAAGATCAGCAAATAGACGACGCAGCCAGACACATTCAACTGTTGCTGTGAAAGCTGCCCTGTACTCAGCTTCACATGATGAGGTAGCCACTGTAGATTGTTTCTTGCTCCGCTAGGAAATGCAAGCTTTACCCAAAAAGAAACAATTGCCACTAGTGGACTGCCTAGTGTCATAATCACCAGCCCAATCTGAATCACTGTAGGCATGCATCTGCAAGTCACCCCCCCTGGGAAATAACAAGCCAAAAGACTTCGTGCCTTACAAATAACGGAAGATGCGCTTAACTGCCTGCCAATGCATAGTTTTTGGGCTGTGCATATACCTGCTCACCTTAGATACTGCAAACTGAATATCACGTCTAGTGTTGCAAAGATAAATGAGGCATCCAACAGCCTGACTGTAAAATGTGGCATCAACTGATTCTCCTGCATCATGTGAATTTCAGCCCCGGCTCCATGGGAGTGGCTATGGGCTTACAATCATGCATGTTAAATCTGTCCAAGAGTTTCTGCACATACTTGGACTGAGACATAAGAGTGTCACGTCTCTCTTGAGAGAACTGGATCCCCAAATAAAAGTGAAGCAGCCCCAAATCTGACATGTCAAAGTTGGTTTGCAAATCAGCTTTGAAATTTGCAATATTATCTTCATTGGACCCTGTGAGCAGTAAGTCATCGACATAAGGAATGATGACTAAAATTTCCCCCCCATCCTTCTTGATGTAGAGGGTGCTCTTAGTAGGACTATTATGCAGCCCCTTGCTGGTCAAAAAGGCATGAATCTTGGCATACCATGCACGAGGGGCCTGTTTCAGCCCATACAAAGCTTTATTTAGCTTGCATACCTGAAGTGCATTTTCTGAAATTTCAAAGCTTGGAGGTTGTTTGATATAAACCTCTTCCAACAAGTCTCCATTTAGGAAGGCTGTTTTAATGTCCAACTGATGAACATTCAACTCAAAATGTGCAGCCATTGCAATAACAAATCGGATGGTGGTCATCTGGGATGTAGGAGCAAAAGTCTCCTCATAATCTATGCCCTTTTTCTGAGCATAGCGTTTGGCAACCAGCCTTGCCTTGTATCTGTCGATGGAGCCATCTGGCTTTCGTTTCACCTTGAAAACCCATCGTGTACCAATGGCATGTTTACTTGGTGGCAAGTCTACGACATCCAAGTCTGATTTTTCTGAATGGACTGCAATTCATCGTGCATGGCATTCATCCAATGCACATTGTCCTTTGCTTCTTCGAATGTTGCAGGCTGCTCCTCATCGAGAAGACTACCTGCATATGCTGATTCCACTGAATTAGCACCTTCCATGTGCCTTACTGCACTGCGAGTCCTGCTAGGTAATGGAGCATCAATCTTACTCCCCCTGAGAGTCTGTAACAGCCAATTTGGGACTGTTTTTGCTGCATGTATGTCTGCAATTTCTTGCTGAACCACCTGTTCCACTGCCTGTGACATCCTGTGGCTGAACTGGAGCATTGGGAGGTGGCTGTAAATTCTGATTCGCATCAGAAATATCAGCAGGGGAACCCAAGGCAATGGGTAGTAACCCCTCAAAAACATCCTCTGAAGAAGAAGGCATATGAAATTCAGCCTGAGTGTGAGCTGAATTTTCTGCAAATATGACATCTCTACTGACAATGATCTTGCGTGTAGCAAGATTGTAGAGACGGTACCCCTTGCTTTCTGCACTGTACCTAACAAATATGCACTTAATTGCCTTATCTGACAACTTATGCCGAAATTCGATTGGCACTGAGCATATGCAAGGCATCCAAAGACACGGAAATGATCCACCGAAGGCTTTCTCCCATTCCAGACTTCATAGGGAGTTTTTGTTTTCAAAGCCTTACTGGGAGACCGATTTAAGATGTAGTTGGCACACATTAGACCTTCAAGCCAGAATTTGTGAGGCATGTGTTTGCTTTTCAGCATACATCTGTCCATCTCCATAAGAGTTCTATTTTTCCTCTCAGCTTTGCCATTTTGCTGAGGGGTCAGCCTCACTGTGAGCTGATGCACAATACCCTTGCCTTTCAGAAAAGCATCAAAATCTGCAGACAAGTATTCCCCACCTCTATCTGTGCACAATGTCTGTATCTTGGGTCCAGATTCATTTTCAACCATGGCTGAAAATGGATTGCCCAAGAATATCATATCCGATAGAGATCCTAAGTTTACCAATCACTTTTGGATTTCACTCTTCGAATCTTTGGGTACAACTCTACTGTTCAGTTCAGCCTACCACCCAGAATCAGATGGCCAGACTGAAAGAGTCAACCAAGTTTTGGAAGAAATGCTTCGACATTATATTCAGTCACGCCTAGCAGCTTGGGAAGAGTATCTACCACTCCTTGAGTTTGCTTATAATAACTCTTTCCATAGTGCCATCAGCATGACTCCATTTCAAGCAGCTTATGGACACACTCTGATTGTACCAACGAATTTTGTACTTCAACATCGAGTGGCCCTAGCTGATCAACTGGTTCAAGAAATGCAAGACATTCTACTCCAAAGTCAGGGATCATAGGCGAAAAGCGCAAGAGTGGTATCAATGGTCTGCCAACAAACATAGACTTCACTTGGAATTTGACACTGGTGACATGGTGCTATTATTTGTAGCCCCACATCGCTATAAGACGGTTAAGTCTGTGTTTCCTAAGTTGCGACCAAGATACTATGGACCTTTCCGGATCGTCAAGAAAAATTCACCTTTAAGTTACAAATTGGAATTACCACCATCATGGGGTAAAATCCATCCGACATTTCATATTTCTTGGCTAAAGACGTACATTCCAGGCGATGAAGCAGTTCCTCCCGCAGGTGATTATGTCCCAGAAATCGAAGACGATTATGTTCTCCTTATTCCTGAGCGTATTCTGGACCATCGACAGCGAGAGACTCGACATCGACTTATCACAAAAATTCCTTGTTCTTTGGCAAGATCTAGACGACTCCGACACTACTTGGCAATCTAATGAAGACTTACAGCAGTACCCTGACATTTTACAACAGTATTTTCAGAATTTACCGTGATATTTTCTGCATCAGTTCATTATCTCCACCAGGGTCTTATTTTAAGTGGGAGGGGATGTCACGATCTGTGACGTATTCCTTTCTCTATATCTAGACTTATGGATGGTTTGATGAATGGACACTTGTGGAAGGGTATGCCCTTTCGACGGGACACTTCCTATAAGGCACAACCCTTCACAAGAGACATTCTATGGAAGAGACACTTCTATTGTTATGTACCCTCTCATCAAGGATCACACCCTTCACAAGGAGTACACACCTCTTCATGCAACACACCTTTTCATGTGTGACTCTTCACTCTCTATATAAGAGAGGCCCAATTGTATGGACGACACTACAGATACACTACAGACACTCAAGCAATACAATTAATCCTTGTTCTCTGCTATTTCAATCTCCTTTCTGTTCCTTTAGCACATTTCTAAATATAGTAAATCTAGGATTTCTTACATTCATTCATGAGGACAGAGAACATTTGCTCAAGGCACAAACACAAGATCATGGTGGTACTCAGCCAGATTCCACTAAGAGTGTGATCACTAAGTTTTTCCTATCGCATAGCACGGACAAGCCCAAGTGAGACAATGTAGCCAAGGCTTGGAGCAGGAGATATGACAGACCCGTCAGCGATCAATCCACATATTAGGCTCAAGGATCTTTCCTCCATGTTCACTAGATTTGAGGCACGGCCAACAGATGTGACAGCGGCACTTGTTTGACGCAGCGCCACGACTAGGAGACCATAATATAAACGTCACACACTGATCGTCCTAAGTGCCATGGGTTTTATGCCATTGCAGCCTCATACATCACCGAGACCCCTCATAGGCTCGACTCCTCTGCCAACATCCAAAGGTTCACCGCACTGATGCTACACCACAATTTCCATCCTCTCCATGGGCTCAGACATTCTTTGTACTAGTGTTTCTAAGTTTATGTTGCACTTATCTTGGGTGTAGATGCCCACTTCGAGGCTCCACGCTTTCAGCTCATTATATATGATATTTTCATTCTCATAGACCCTTCGGCCATTCAAAGTTTTTCCATAAACTTTCTTTCTTTCTCTCACCTAGGCAATTTGGACACTATATTAGCACGTATCAGGTAGGAGTTAGGACTTCAATTGGGTGGACAGAGGAAATCATGAGCACGACTGGTGTCAAACAAGGTTGTCCGTTATCAAAGACTTTGTTTGGCCTATACATCGACGAGCTGGAGTCCTTCCTCATGACTCTAAGAGGTGCAAGTTTCCCCTTAGTTGACTCCTTGGTTCCGATTCTACTATACGTAGGTGATGTGGTCCTAGTCTCCTTGACCTAGCGTCTCCAATGGCATTTGGATACACTCTAGTCATTCTGTGACACACATGATTTGAAGGTCAACCTGAATTAAAAAAAGAACATGATCTACAACACATCCCAGGTGGCAACGCACTGAGAGCAATTTACCTTTGACAAGGCTTCAATAGAGATTGTTGCATCGCATAGATACATGGGGCTCCTCTGTTCAGCCCCGATCATCACGATGTGACCAGCCATGCATGCTTGTTTCACTAGAGGATATGCCGCATTAGCCAAACTCGAGTGTCACTCACATTTTCAAGACCCAGTACCGACTCTCTTCTATTTGATTCACTTGTCCACTAGCTAGGATGTAAGGCAGCCCCTTTCAAAGGATAGATTTATCAAAGATAGATTGGTCCCGCATAGACAGATTGGTCCCACATGGAGAGACTTGAAGTTTCGCTTCTTGCTCGGATGATTTGCAACAAGCCACCGGTCCCACATCAGGTCTTACTAGCAGAGTTTGTGGCTACCCCTCTTCAAATCGATATAGTCTTCAAGATGGTCATTTATCTCCATAGAGTCACGGACTTCGGTACCACGACATCCACACGATGTCGATTGCCATGGCTAGCCCTAACTTCATCTATAACATCGAAGACAAAGGGGGATTAGAGGAGTTTGTATGCTCAACACGCAAATGGTTTGCAGGCTTCAGATTACGAATGGACAGGTTGCCACCATTTCAGCATAGCCTTGAGATTCCATCCATTCCACTCGTCTACGAGGAGGTGAACTAGGTCATCAAAGAGGATCTCTTGTAGCTCCACACATACAAGACTTGGTTAGCACCTATTGAGCTTCCGGTTAACCTCAGCTTCTACTGAGATCATTTGCTTATTACTGAACAAACGGGCTAAACCCAGAGCCATCTCCCACATGCATTGACGATCTCGATTAGTTAGTTCCGGGGTATCTTCACAAAGGCTATGGGTAGAGACACAACGGGCAAAGGGAATCTCATGAGAGACAGATGTGTACTTTATGTGATATGCAAGAGATCGAGACAAAGGATCATTTTGCATTTAGATGCCCTATGTACTATGAGATCCGTGGACAAAATCATTGTCAAATTAGTAGTAGTTTTGGCCCACTCAAAGAAATATTGACACATCAGGAACAGTAGTGTTTGGCCACTTCCTTCTTGAGGCCCAGAGACAGAGAGATCAGCTCATATGAGCACAGAGGAGAAAGCAGTAGGGACAGGTAGAGCCCAATTAGAGCACGATCAAGATTTCTCCAGCGACTCAAGCTAGGGGCCATAGGGGGCCAGACTTAGCAGAGAGCCAGAGTGCACAACTTGACAAACTTGACCCCAAGTGGATACACCCACATGAGGGTTGCATACATATCCTCTTTCGTCAGACCACTAGAGTAACGCTAGCACTTGTTAGACGGCGAGCGATCTCACAGAGACTAAAGAGGAGGGGGGAGGGGCTTGGATAAGCTAAGCATCAGCAACGATCCATCACTAATTTTCTTCCTCGTCGTCAACCTTGCCAAATCCAACACCACTGTTATCACACTCCTCTCTCTCTCCTCGCTTGTTGGGTGGAGCTCGTCCCACAAACAGTGTTAGCACTTAGCCTTGGTATGGCCTTACATGCCAGTTAGGATTCAATCAACCCCTCAGGTTGACTTCGTTGGTCAACTCTTGTGGTTGACTTTTGGGGCCTATATTAGCCACCACTTGTACTTTCACATTATCCATTTGCAAGTACCTCGTGTTTCTTCAGCTTGTTGTCTGCATCCTTGCATTCCATTCCACTCTATTGCTCCCCGCACCCAACATTGGTATCAAAGTAGTGTTTTTGACTCCTACCTACTTTCCTTGTGCTCAACTTAAGCTTTAGCTCCACACCCAGAAGCTCACTTGCCAAGATTAGCAGCTCGTTCTTTTAAACAGCAGCTCATTTTTGCACTCCACTAGCAGATTTAGCTCCTGCGACAGCTTTGCATAGCCCCGTGACTGTTCCTAGGACATTTTTGGTCATTTTTGTCGTCATTGCCTGCTGATAACATAAGATTTGGAGCTCCAAAAAGGAGCTCATCTTGCAGTCTCAATTGTACAAGCTACTTTTGGAGCTGATAAACAATTTTGAGACTGTTTTTTCACGTTTTCAGGTGCAATTTCACATTTTTTGTATTTTGACGTGTTCTTACAAAAGCGATGTCATTCTACTGCTGTTTGTACATGTCTGCTGCAGATTTGCCGATTGTGATTCCAATCTATCCCTACAACCTCTGCGTACATGTCCGTACACTTTTTTGTGACTTTGGACATTTGTTGTTTTTCTTGCAGTTCAGTCCCATTTGCTGTTGCAAAAGTGCATTTGCAGATTTTAAAGTGTTCTTTGGGGCTTTTGAGCCTTTGCAGTATTTGTTCTTTTTTGGCTCAATTTCATCTCCAACTTGGGGCTTTTAAGTCTATTACAGGCTAATTTCAGATTTGCAAGTTATTTTGTCATATTTGCCCTCTTTTTGACATATTTGCCCTTAGAATTTGGGACTTTTGCCAGATTGGCTGTCAATTGTAGTGACATTTACTTGGTATAGCTCAAGTTAGGATTCTCTTGCGTTTGCCCCTTGATTTGGGTAATTTGTCCTTGAAAATTTGGGGGTTTTGTATCTTGTGCCCTTGTCACGGGGACGTGGTGGTGATGGTGAAGTGTCTAAACTAACTATCATTGAATTTAGTCTAGGGTACCAGGCTAGGGTACCAGGCTAGGGGCCTTAGTTAATGCCCAAAAGGTACCTATGATTTCATGTGCAATAAGTGCAACTCCTAGTGCTATTAGCTAAAATTGCCAAAACCAATTCTGTAAAAGGGAAAGGCAAAGCATCCAAGCAGGAGGGTGAGGCTTCTACCTCCTCATCCCAAGACTCTACGGTGAACATGGAAACCAAGAGTAAATGCTATCCATTCAGCCAACACTAGTGTATGGTATGTGAACTCAATAGAGAGTAGGCATATTCATTGTAGAGTATGGACAGAGAATAAAGAATTTTATCCTCCATGTAGAGCGTCTTATGGGATGAATAGGGCTGAAATAGAAGAGTTGGAAAAAGAGAGTGATGATCGATAGTTCTATAGATTAAGAAGCTCTTCATCACAAAATCATCCATAGCCAAGGTCCACCTAGTTCATTGAAACACTTGGGTGAGAGAATCGTTTTTAATACTAACCAGTTTGTTGAGAATATGTTTCAGCTTATTGAGCAAGTTACTATAAAGATATTTCAGCAGCTAAGTATTCAGAAGAGGATTCTGAGCATCAAGAGATACTGAAGAGGCACTGCAGTGGTACTTCTGCATTTTGAATATTCAGCATCAAGAGGTGTTGGGGTAAAGGCACATTGCCACCCCTTTATTAAAGATAGGACACCTATGACTGTCTTAAGACAGTCATAGGGTAAAACCTAATCCTAATAAAACTAATGAGTTTGTGGTGTGGCTCATCACTTTACACCCGCACATTTGAGTCTCTCTCTCTCTCACACTCTCTCCCTCTTGCTCTTCTTCCCCCTTCCTAACCCTTCAACTGGTATCAGAGCCAGCCTCTCCTATCCTCCTTCTCCACTCCCTAGCCCCTCGGGCCTTGAGCCCTCAGCACCCTCAGCAGCGCGCGCGAGCAAAGCAGCAGCAGGTAGCGCATCGCAGGCCAGCGGGGCTGCAGCGAGGCAGAGCAGGCAGCGGCGCAGGTCGCGCAGGCAGCTGCAGCAGGGCGGCGCGGGGCAGCGGGGCAGCGCATCGCGCAGGGCAGCGAGGCAGCGCGGGCTGCAGCGGGCAGCGTATCGCGCAGGCGCAGGCGCCATTTCGCGCGCCGTACAATAGTACGGACGTACGTCGTCCGTACATCCGTACGAACAGACGTCGGCCGTACAGCCGTACGGACAGCCTTCTGCCGTACAGTACGGACCGCCGTACGGACGGTGACAGGGAGTTGTGTCAGGGAATTTCGACAGGAAGGCATTTTTTTTTCTGGATCTGCGTCAAAGGAGTACATTTCTCCTTGGATCTGTACCCTGCACAGGTACAGCAGGCACATTTGTACCCTGCACAGGTACACAGGTACGAAAGTACAACAGGTACATCTTTTTTTTTCGGGAAGAAAGAGAAGGAGAAAGAGCACTCTGCTCTTCATTCAGGATCATCTTTCAGTTCTCAAAACTGTGTTTTCTTGAAAGTACAGCAAGTACCTTCATCTCCCTCGTGCTTGAGGTGAACAGAACCACAGTGTGTGGTTGATTGCACAGTTATCTGTTTTCGTGAAGGAAATGCCTTGATTTTGCAGAGGACTTTTATGCTTTTACTGGGTTTGAATCTCAGTTTACGGGTGAGCAGATCATAGGGCTTTTGCCTGGCAGTTGATGCTTTGTATGCCTTGAGGTAGTGTGGTGCCAGAGAGCACACATTTGTCTCGATTTTCGCAGTGTGGAGGTGACATTTTCATGCAGGTCACATTTCTTGTGCAACACTCAGAGAACCTCAGTTGAGCCACGCTTGGCCAGGGCGCATCGAGTTTACTCGGTCCCTAACTGTCCATCGTTGACAGTGCTCAAAAGGTTCCTCATTGAGTGTTTGTACGTTGGGATCTGTGTATGCCTTTTCTACACAGGGCAGTATTTGCATTACACTGTTAGTTGACTTTGTCAGAGAGATTTGCACATTGTATGCCTTATCCCTCATTGTTGAGGTTGTTTTCACTTGGTACAAGTGTCAGATCAAGGGGCTTTTGCCCAGATTTTGCTTGAGAACACTTGGGTTACTGTCAGAGATCTTCAGATGCCTTTTATCCCCTTGGCAGAAGGGTGATTGCTTGATTTATCCCATTTTCTGTTGCAGTTTTGTGACAGGCTGAAGTGTCTGATTTTTTTTTGGTGAACAAAACAGTGTATGCCAAGTGGTTTATGCATATTAAATCAGTGCAATACCTCATCTGAGGTGGGAGAAGTGATCAGTACAACAGTGTTTACAGCAGTGTTTTGTGCTTTGTCAGCTGATGATGCACTGTTAAAGCACTTGTGGAGCAACTGCAGCATTCTGAAATTTTTTTTTTCTGAGAAATCAGAATTTTATGCCTGTTTGAGCACAGTACAGTGTGTCTGAAGGTACAGTAACTGGAGGAAATTTACTGTTTTGCTGCAGATTCTTTTGACAGTAAAAACAGCACTATTGTGAGTGCTTCTGGCTCTTGATAGAGCAGGTTTTTTCTGAGAAATCAGAATTTTATTCAGTCTTTTTACTTCCAGGGAATCAGGCACTTTCCTTATCTGATATGGCATCAGGGGGAAGTGAATCATCAATTCTGAACATAAAGAAGTTGGAAGGGGCACACAATTATGCATTATGGGCAGAACAGTGTTTGAATGTACTTCTGTTAAAGAAGATTTCTAAGCCCATAAGGGTGAAGCTTATGGAGGAGATGAGCAGGAAGAATAATGCGAGCAGCAAGTCTTCAAATGCCTTGCAGGTACAGGATAGAGGCAGGACTCAGCAGAAGGGCAGATCTGCTGGTAAGTCCAAATCCCGCAGTCAGTCCCGTGGTAAAAAGGATATTGAATGCTTTTACTGTGGCAAGAAGGGACATGTGAAGTCTAAGTGCTTCAAGTTCATACGGGATCAGAAAGCCAAGAAGGCTGAAACAAAGGATGCAGGCAATGGAAGCAAAGGCAAAGGCAAGGCCAAGGCAGATGACTTGGATGCAGTGAATGTTGCAGCAGAGGACAGTGACAGTGACATACATGATGTTTTATGCTCTTCTGCTGTAATAGCACATACTTTGGTTATTGATGGCCATGACATGCACACCTGGCTCTTGGACTCAGGTGCTTCTTTTCATGTTACTCCTCATAGGGAGTGGTTTACTTCCTACACAGGTACTTATGGAGTTGTTCATCTTGGGAACAACTATGCATGTCAGATTGCAAGGATTGGCAGTATACAGATAGTATTCCCTGATGGACGCATATTTATGCTTGATGGTGTCCGCCATGTGCCGCAAATCAAGAAAAATCTGATTAGCACTGGCTTGTTGGATGACAGTGGTTACCACACCACATTTGGGGATTCCAAATGGGTGATTACTGATGGCCAGGTTGTAGTGGCTGAGGGTTATAAGAGTGATACCTTGTACCCTCTTTATGTTTCCAGTGTGGGTAATCATGTTGTTGCCATAACCGAGCTGCCAAAGGTTTCATTGTGGCATAGCCGGTTGGGACACATGTCTGTTAAAGGAATGCAAGAACTGTCACGTTTGGGTTATCTGCCGTCTCTTTCTTTTTCAGATTTGCCTACTTGTGATCATTGCATATTTGGCAAACATTCTGTGACTCCTCATAAGAGGAGAACTCCCCAGAATAGAGCACCGCTTGATCTAGTGCACACTGATTTGTGTGAGATGCCACAGTTATCACTAGGGGGTGCAAAATATTTTATTACTTTCATTGATGATGCCACACGCAAAGTGTGGGTCTATTTCTTGAAGCATAAGGGTGATGCCTTAGATGCTTTCAAGAAGTTTGTCGCTCAGGTTGAGAATCGGACAGGTCGTAGGCTGAAATGCCTCAGATCCGATAATGGGGGTGAGTATGTGTCACATGCTTTTGTGCAGTTTTGCGAAGCTAAGGGCATCAAACAGGAACTCACAGCCCCTCATAATGCATCTCAAAATGGTGCAAGTGAGCGGATGAATCGAACTATTCAGGAGAAGGTTCGATGTATGTTGTCTTATGCTGCATTACCCCATGGCTTTTGGGCAGAAGCCGTGCAAACAGCAGTTCACATTATTAACAAGTCGCCAAACAAGGCTTTGGAGTTGAAAGTGCCAAAGGAGGTGTGGTCTGGCAAGCCACCTTCATATAAGCACTTACGTGTATTTGGCTGCGAGTGCTTTGCTCATGTACGCAAAGAACTGCGCACCAAACTGGATCCAAAGTCTATCAGATGCATCTTTATGGGTTATGGTGACGAAGGTGAAATGGGGTACAGGTTATGGGATCCCGCTAAACGGAAGATTATACGCAGCAATGATGTCATCTTTAAAGAGGATAGTGTACACAAGGAACCCGTGCAACCTGTGGAATACAGGAGGGTTATTTATGATGATGTTGGACAGCAAAGAATGCCCATTTATATGCAGCAGCAGGTTGCTGCAGATAACCCTGTTCAAGAGGGTATACAGGCTGAAAATCAGCCAGATAATTTTGCCAATGATGCAACTGGATATGCCAGCAGATGGGGCTGTAGAACAGCCAGATATGGTGGTACAGCCACCCGTCATGCATGACGAACAGGCTGGACAGCAGCCTAATCCGGAACATTTTGTTAGGAGGAGCACCCGTGTACAACGGCCTCCTGCCAGGTTTGTTCCAGGAGCCAATAATGTGGCTGATTTTATCATGCTGACAGATTGTGGTGAGCCTTCCAGCTTCAAGGAAGCTATGGGAAGAACAGAGAAAAAGAAGTGGGAGAAAGCCATGCAGTCAGAAATGGACTCCCTACTTCAAAATGATACATGGGACTTGGTGCAGCTACCTGCAGGCAGAAAGGTTTTGCCATGCAAGTGGGTTTACAAAGTCAAAGTGGATTCAAATGCTTTACCGAGGTATAAGGCCAGATTGGTTGCCAAGGGATTTAAGCAGGAGAAGGGCATTGACTTTGATGAGATCTTTTCCCCTGTAGTCAAGATGACTACTTTGAGAGCAGTGTTAGCTCTTGTTGCTCATGACGACATGGATTTATGTCAGATGGATGTGAAGACAGCTTTTCTTCACGGAGATCTCCATGATGAGATCTATATGAGTCAGCCAGAGGGATATGCTGTTAAAGGGAAAGAGCAGCTTGTGTGTAAGCTCAAGAGGAGCTTGTATGGACTCAAACAGGCGCCAAGAGAATGGTACAAGAAGTTTGATGCCTTCATGCAGTCCCAAGGGTATCATAGGTGTGAGACCGATCATTGCTTGTACACCAAACGGGCAAAGGATGGCAGTTTGATGCTACTCATTCTATATGTGGATGACATGCTTATTGCCAGTAAATCTCAGCATGAGATTAGTGCTTTGAAGAAACAACTGCATAAGTCTTTTGACATGAAAGACTTGGGTGATGCAAATCATATTCTTGGCATGCGGATTACTCATGACAGGTCCAAGGGACTTTTGTTTCTGTCACAGAAGGAGTACATTGACAAAGTACTGCAGCGGTTTAAAATGGAGGGGGGGAAGTCTATTAGTACCCCGTTGCCTCCACATTTAAAACTCAGCAGTAAGGACAGCCCCAGATCAGATGATGATAAGGCTGAAATGGCCAAGGTTCCGTATGCATCTGCAGTTGGTTCTTTGATGTATGCCATGGTTGCCACTCGTCCAGATATTGCTTTTGCGGTGGGAGTCATCAGCAGGTATATGGCAAATCCAGGCAAGAGGCACTGGGAAGCAGTGAAAGGTGTCTTGAGGTATCTCAAGGGTACCAAAGACTTGTGCATATGCTATGGTAGGCAGGATGCATTGGTGCATGGTTTTACAGATTCAGACTATGCAGGGAATGCAGATAACCGGAAGTCTACTACTGGTTATATTTTCACATTTGCAGGAGGTGCTATATCATGGGTGTCTCGGTTGCAGAAATGCATTGCACTGTCAACCACTGAAGCTGAATATGTTGCAGCCACTGAGGCTTGCAAGGAAGCAATATGGCTTACTCGGCTGGTGGGAGATTTGGGCATTACAGGAGATATGCCAGTTTTGCATTGTGATAGTCAGAGTGCTATCATGTTGGCAAAAAGACCAAGCACATTGATGTGAAATATCATTTCATCAGGGAGGTACTGGAAGACAAGCGACTCGAGCTTGTGAAAGTGCACACTGATGATAATCCTGCAGATTTGCTCACTAAGAGCTTGCCTACAGAGCGGTTTGCACATTGCCGCCACATCATGGGATTAGGATAAGACCATTCTTATTTTATGGTCTTGTATACAGTAACTGTATATTGCTGTAATTTTTATTCTTTTCTCCCCTTTAGGCACATTGGCCTTTAGGTGGGAGGTTGTTGGGGTAAAGGCACATTGCCACCCCTTTATTAAAGATAGGACACCTATGACTGTCTTAAGACAGTCATAGGGTAAAACCTAATCCTAATAAAACTAATGAGTTTGTGGTGTGGCTCATCACTTTACACCCGCACATTTGAGTCTCTCTCTCTCTCACACTCTCTCCCTCTTGCTCTTCTTCCCCCTTCCTAACCCTTCAAGAGGAACCAGAACTTGAAGATGGGATTTGAGTTCTGATTCAGAAGAGATCATATTCTACCATGAGAAGACTGTTTGCAGATTATGAAGAGGAGATGCATATGCAGAAGTAAAAGAGAAAAGTGTATGCAAGAGAAAGAGACGAGAGAATCCAGAAGAGGACTTCTGCCTATTCAAGCAAGAGGGAGTGTCATGACAAGAGAAATCACTAATCCATGATTAGTAGACATTAAAACATTATTATGTATTATACGCCAATGGTGTAACATGTATTTGTATTTATGATGGACACCGACTGATTCGTTATGGCGGTGGATCATCTCAGTAGATAGGACTAGTCGAGCTGGAGCCACTACTTCAGACGGCATCGAATTTGAACATGTGATACTTATTCTATTAAGAAAACTATGCACACATGTGTCTAGGTCCTAGGGGCAATAGGAAGGGTGCATTGAATGGTAGATGCATGGGTCATAGGCTAAGGGTAGGTGTAAATAGGAAGATGGAACTTGAGTGATCTCAAGGGACATTAATGAAAGGGTATCACCCTTTCATTGTGAATCTCACGTAGCATTCTTCATTCACCTTGCATTCATCCACCATTTCTCACACACCTTGCATGTAGGTTGAAAATAGAAACAAGTACTCTCACGAGGGCGCTCTTCCCCATTGGAGGACCAATCGGCATTCAAATTCTGCATCATTACACACATTTGCATTCTCGAGAAGGCTGATTCTTCACATACAGTTCTAGTAGCACTAGTAATCCCTACACACACACTTTTTTTTTTTGTAATATCCAGTGCAGTATATTTATATGCTCATAAATTTACATGATGGGAGGTCTCCGAAATGGAGAGTATCCCAAAGATCAGAAACATAAAAAGAAAAGCTCTATGCAAGAAGCATCCATATCACCCTCATGGCAGGCATCATATAAGGATTGCCGCAATGAGGCTCGGAAAGATTCATATGACTTGTGAATCTGCCGACCCAAGTATGCCAAATTATGCTTCTGGAAATAATTTTGGCATTCATCTTGGAGATCAGAGAAAGCGTGCGTCCAAGAGCCATCTAGCTTCCTTACCCTTAGACATGAGTTTTTCTTTCGAGTAGCATGTAGGCCCTGGAAAAAGGCTTTTGATGAGCAGCATGTGAAAGGGAATCATTTTCTGATTCAGAGAGAGGCCTTAAATGTGAAAATTCAGTCAATTGTTGTGCTGTCCTTTTTACCCATTTAACCTCATTCCGTATACAAGAGACAAAGCTGTCCCAAGCATAATCCATGTCCTCCTGGGCATGCAAAGGCAAGGGATGAATTGCAACTCTGATCATTTGCTGGAAATAGTGATGTCGGAAATAAGCCTGATTAACATGCAATAATCTACTGGAAAGGGGTGCCAAATCATCCAGTGGCATACCAAGGTGCAGATTCATCCATAATGGGGCATGATCTGACAAGCCCAATGAGAAATCTGTGAGGAGATGAGGGCTAAAATCTGCATATTGTTGTGGGTAAAACAAATACCATCTGTCAAGCCTTGCCCAGTATGTAGTAAGTGCATTATGATGAAAAGTATATCCAGGCACTGACCCTTGGAGAAGCAGCCATAAATCTTCAGCCTGCACAGAAAGAAGCATGCTATCCCATTTCTGCCTTTCCAATGATAGCATATGAGATCTTGAAGTGGTGTTATCTCTTGGCAGAGGGGAATTATTAAAATCTCCACAGATGAATGCATTAGATCTCCATGGATATTTGCTTAAAGAATCCCATAAAGAAGCCCTCATGGCAGAGGTCTGGGAGGCATAGACTGATGCAAACTCAAGAATATCACCATTGACATTACATTGTATGACCATCCATCTGCCACTATTGTCATTGAAGGCTAACTGAGGCTCCAGCTCATGTCTAACCATCATGCATACACCTGAGTAGGTAGTGGTACCAGCATAGTATATGTCATAACCGCCAAAATAATCATGATGACCAACCTTAGAGTGTTGAATATGCTCTTGCAAACAAACAATATTTGGCTGCATTTTACGTACATAATTCCATAAAAGCCTCCACTTTGAGACATTGCAGAGGCTCTGTACATTGTATGTAAAGCACTTAAGTGTTTGATGCATGAAAGAGGTATATACAGTAAAGTATAAGTATAGAACAAGATGTCAGAGAGGCAAAGCCTCTGCCTGCATGGGCTGCGTTCCCTCATGATCCATGAAAGACATAGCATTCTCCCCTTCTTTAGAATCACATATGGGGAGGCCCTTCTTCAAAACCCCCACCTAATTTTGAAGGACAAGAGCTGAAGTAGAAGCCTGTCCTGGTGAGGAAGAAGAAGCATCCCGTTCATGAGATTGAAAGGGGCGTTGCTTCAATACAACCACCTTCTTAGGCTGTTGAAAACCATCCCGATCAGATCCCTACACACACACACACACACTTTTTTTTAAAAGTAGAATCCAGTGCAGTATATTTATATTCTCATAAATTTACAAGATGGGAAGTCTCCAAAATGGAGAATATCCCAGAGATCAAAAACATAAAAAGAAAAGCTCTATGCAAGAAGCATGTATATCACCCTCATGGCAGGCATCATATAAAGATTGCCGCAATGAGGCTCGGAACGATTCATATGACATTTGAATCTGCCAACCCAAGTATGCCAAATTATGCTCAAACTCCAGATTGTCCAAAGAGCCCAATATCTCACCCATGAGAGAAATAGTGAGTATTGAGACAAAGACCTCATAAATCTGCCAAATAACTAAAAATGTTTCCCAAATCTGTGACTCGGGAAACGAAGTCGAAGATGATCTGAAATTCTCCCAAGGAGGTTCCTAGAACCCGGGCAGTGCCATAGCAAATGAGGGACAGTCTCTGAAGGAGCCTGACATCGTAAACATGTGGATGGTGCAATGTGACGTTTGGCAAGTGTGATTCCCACTGACAATGTGCCAGTCATGCATCTCCAAAGAAAAAGTCTTTGTTTCAAAGGCATTTTACACTTCCACAATATCCGGAGATTCTTCCGCCACCATGAGAGGGGCTTCCTGATATGCCACAGCGCATTAGCATATTGCTGAATCCATGGAGCAGGCTGAAGAAGCCTGTAGGCTTGGATAGAAGTCAAGGCACGCAGAGGAACAGGATGAGAGCATGTAGCAGAGGGTTGCAATTGCCAATCCATAAGCCTATCTGTGCCAGCCACAGGAGGAACAGGTAGAAAAGGAAGTAACAAATCAGCAATTTTCTTCCATATCGACCTGTGATGCATTCCCAATGCATAGGAAGCGGTGGCCTGAGGGAAAGATAAGACATAGCCTTGATCATCTACCACATCATTGATGTATCTAATTCCTAATTTCATGAGATTATATGCCCTAACAGGTTCTTGTAAAGCAAGTGGAATGTCAAAGATGGCACTCCAATGAGTACTTTCTTTCCTCATTGAATTTGTCCCCGAACAGTTATCGGGAGCCCATTTGACCTTAGAAAGTACCTGTTTCCGATCAAGTATCAGAGCAGTAGAGAAAGGACAGCCGGGTATCTTCCCCACAAATCTCCCAATGACAACCTCCCAAGGATCAGTAGTCCAATGGCCATAAGCAGGTGTCCTCATGTTGACACACATGGATGCTAACATGCAAGTCCATGGCTGTTATTGACGGAAGAAAGTATGGAGCAGAGTCACCTTCCTTGCTAGAACATGATATCTTATATTGAGAACATTAAGTCCACCATGCATTCTAGGAGAGCACACCATTTCCATCTTCATCAGTCTCAATGCTTTCACTGCAGTTTTTGTCCTCCATAATAGCTCCATAGCTTGAGACATAAAGGCCGAAATATCTCTGGAGGACCAGTGTAGCAAAGGCAAAAAAAACTTAACATAGGACATTACAATAGACTGTACTATTCTGAGCCTGACATGAAGTGGCCAAGTACACACACACACACACACACACACGCGCACACACGCGCACACACAGAGTATGAACCTTGTCCACAAAAGGTTGCATTTGTACTAATGTGTACTCACATTCTAATTGTGTGTCATCTTCAATAATCTCACTAGCTGGAGCAATGAAGGAATTGGCAAGAGCATCATCCAAAATTAAAGTCCATGGTTCCTCCACCTCAAGGACCTACAAGGATTTGCAAAAAACTTTAGTGAGCCAAACATATCACAAATGCAGTTCTTGAAACCAAGAAATAACAAAAACACCAGAAACATGTGAAATGGAAAGTTTTGTGCTTGATAACATCTTTCCAACAACATTGAAAAACTTTCATGGCAATAAACACAAAACTCGAAAATTTTCAAGGCTAGCGAATTTGCATTCTTTGATAAAACCTACTTCCTGATACCCTCATTTTTACGAGCCAATATTTTGATAAAAGCTACACATCAAGCTTTACTTTCAAAGCTCTAACCTCAAGCAGCCCACCTAAACAAACTACTCTAAAGCACTTTTTTGAACTGCCCATTTAGAGAAACGAAATTAGCACTATCCTAGGGCTGCTCATAGTTCAAAGGCTTTGGTAGTAAAATGACCTCTGCAAGCATCCCTCTTTAAAAAAGCACATTTATTGATCATAATAGGTGTATAAACATGTGCACAACCAAATCCTTAGATATACAAAAGTGATGGTAGACAAAACAACTGTCTACATGAGAAAACGCATGATTCAATGACGGATATAATGTTCAATTATTTTAGACATGCAGATTCGTGGCGGTCACTAGCCAATCAATTCACACATCAGCATACTATGTTCTAGTCATAGTTCTCACCACAAATATTTTAGTGTTAACTGGAAGGGTACATGTGAAGACAATTCCTGGTCAGTATTGGACAAATGTATTGATGAGGTAGATTAGTAATAAATGATCGACTCATATTTCAACTTGATGTACATACATGAGTTCACTTGATGCAAGTCAGACGTTGCCTTCCTCCTACCCTATGCAATCGTCCTTATACGTTTACTACTAGCAAGGCAACAGTGTGTGAGGAGAAGTATCAATGTGCACACATGCAAAACCAACAGAAGCGAATGAAAATTCAAGAATTGTTCACAAATATAAGATTGAGGAAGAGAGAAGCCTCATTGTAGGCATGATCGCAAGAGCAAGTTGCACTACCCTAACTGTCGCATCTCTCCTTTCCCTTCTTTGCCCAACCCTTGCCCACTCTCGTTACGTCCCATTTGTACTTTTCCTGCCAAGGGCCTTACAATACCTAGTTTTGTCAGAGTATATGGTATTTGACATCTATTAAGGGGCAAACCGCGAACTTTTCAACATGTCGTGGGGACTTCGAGGTGTCACCTACCCTTGTTTGAGAGCGTACACTTTACAATGCTGTCCACGGATGTCACCTCTGTAGCTCCCAGGTCACATCTCACGAGCTGCTCCACAAGAAAAGAATACGACGAAGAGAGAGAGGAGAGGTGAGATCGGGGCATGGTGAATGGAAGGGAACATAGGCATGGAAGCAACAAGGAGAGAGTAGACACAAGACACCAATGCTTAGAAGCATGAGGGCTTGTATTCTGTGCAATGTCTAATGAGCTCTAAAGCCAAAAAGTTGGCTTTTATACATGACCCTTGTCCAAACCCTAATTCTGACCTAATTACCCAACCACTAGCCTCTATTCTCATTCTTTGGGATTAATGTGACCCAATGGCTCTATTCTCTGCTAGTTCTGGTGAAGGAAACAAGTTGCATGGCCCATCTAATCAATGATATTACGTGTCTTTTCTTGCAAATCATGAGATATTACAAGTATTCCCGTACATATTTGCCAAAGACACTATTAACCAAATCGGTTAACATGCCTCCCCTTCCTATTCTTGATCCAATCCCATGGATCATACAAAGGTCATGGTTATTGGACTATTGTCGATGAAAATCATTTCTTTTGTGCACTTATTGGAGCCTTCCTGGGCTACATTGCTTCATAGGTCTGTAGTGGATCCTTTATTGTGGAATTATTGCTGGCAAGATTGATATTTCTTCTGGTAATGTGGTGCTTCCAGTGTAGGATTCCATTGTAACTGGCACCGCATGGCATGAGCAATTGCCATTGGCTAGATGTTTGGTGGATTGATCGGAGCTGAGTACTTGTGATCTCTCATAAAAGAAAGTACCACTATTATCAAGCTCCTCCTTAAGTCCAATATTTGATTTGAGTGGGCCTTATATTGGATTCTCATCAGACTATGTTTTTGACATGCTATGTTTGTATATCTAGAGTGATGTAGACATTTTTTCTTGCTTTCCTGCATAGGGGCTTCTTTCTTAACCCGTTACCCATCCTATGGATTACTCTTCATTGAGGCTTTTGCTTTGAAGTTTCTTTGAGTCCAATAAGGTTGTGGCACGATCTAGAGCTCTATTTGTCTGACTCATCAAATCCTGAGGAGTCTGATAATACACCATACAACTCTTAAAATAAGGACTATGGTTGAAGAGGTTTATAGCATCATGGATTCAAGGAAAATTCTTTAAGTTACAAGTAATATCACATGTGACATTGGGAGGCTCTAGTGTTAATCAACAAAAAGAAAAAGGATAAGGAAGAATCAAAAGAAGAGGAGGATTTAGAGTTAGCTAATGAATGGTGGTGTTGGTAAATGAATGTGGGAAAAAGCTTTGAGGGTCACAAGCAACTCATCCAAACCCATTTATGTGGTCATCAAATTCACCCTGCAATCGAATTCATCCTCTGGAGCTGTTGGTTAAAACCACTTGTGTTCCGTATGTGAACTAGTGCCTTCACGGAGGGGGGGGGGGGGGACTCTAATTTGCATGCTCTCAATGATTCAGATTGAGCTGGCAATTATAAATTAGACATTCCACTAACAGAAATTATTCCTTTATTGGTGGTTCATGCAATTCTTGGTTGAGTAAAAAATAATCCACTGTGGCAATTTCATCTTGTGAAGCTCAATGCAATCCATCTTTCACATGAATGTATATTGCTCAAACGATTGATGGCAGATCTTTGTGATGGTTTGTAGCCATCTACTCCCATACTCACTGACAGCCAGAGTGCTATTGCAGTGGCACGGTATCCGGTGTTTCATGCATGGACAAAACACACGAAGATCCATTATTATTATGACATGCAGAGAGATCTGTTTGATCTATTGTCCTACACATTTAAACATTGCAGATCTTTTCACCATTATCAAATCCAAACATCCCTCAACACGCAATAGCAAGAACCTCTGACAGTTTCAGGGGTATAACAATTGCCAAAACAAAAGTTCTGTCACAGCACTATTAAGACCAGGGCCTCTTTACAATGCTTAAAGAAGTCCCTTCACCATTTTGGGATCTAGAAATATCACATAGCTTACCTTCTTCAACTTTGTGTGGAAATCTTGCCATTTTTGTTTCTTCCACACATCTGCACTGTCACCAATGCTAAATCCATGGACTCTTTTGAGACCTGAGATAAACAGTGAAGACTTTCAGAATTTGAAACTTGCTGGTGTATATTTAGTCAAAAGCCCATATATATTTTTGTTTCTTCCACACATCTGCACTGTCACCAATACTAAATATATGGAATGGTTTCAGACTTGAGACTAACAGTGATACCTTTCTTGAGTGTGTGTGTGTGTGTGTGTGTGTGTGTGTGTGTGTGTGATATCCAGATGAATCCAGGAGCATGCCCAAACTCATCCTCTTAAAGCACAACACATAGTGCAGTTTCAATCTCATGATAGTCACTCTTAAGGTTGAAAAACAGCAGGGACTAGCTAATATGACATCCCCACTAACGTCATCAGTGCCCGACGATGGGTGTAGACCATACTATAAACATATGCTCTCACACATACAAATCCACGAACATGCCTGAACTCATCCTCTTAAAACACAACACATTCAAAAGGCCATATATCTTTTTACTGTACTAGCAGAATCAGTTGCGCAAACAGAATCATTTGCATTACAAGTATCTTACATCTGAAGACTAGTGAAACAGATAAAAAAGTTTACGTACTGACTTAAAAGGAAAGGAAAGTCTCCCAGCTCGACCCTTCTGCCCCCCCTCCCCCCGCCCAAACCAAAAAGCCTGCTGGTTCTCGTCTTCCCCATGCTCAGCTGCCATCTGCTGCTCATCTGCTCTCCCTGTGCTGCATCAGCTTCTGCTCATATAGTATGCCCCACTTTATTTGCTGCTGAGCTGCACATATGAATCGTGACACATGTAGGCATATGTAAGCATGCTTCCTTAAGGGCAGGACTCAGGATGGTACAGCTAGCACTTGCATTGATGGGACTTGGGAGCTGCATTGACAAACAAGGATGGTGCTTGCATGAAGAGCGGGGCCTCAGGAGAAGAACCGGGTGACAAAGTGGGTCCCCTTGGGTCACAGAACACAAACATAGGTCCAAACATGGCAGTGTCCTTAAATTCCCCCCCGCCCGTTCTTCCCACCCACCCCCTTCGTCCTTGTCAATAGACTTCAGCAACAAAAGGAACATAATCGAATTGTTCATTACAAGGCTTCAACTACATAAGAAAAACTCTACAAACAACAGGATACTGACAGGGATCTGCAATAATCTTCAACTCAACCTCTCCCTTCTTTCTCGTTTTCACTCCACTAGCATGTTAGAAAACAGAAGGAAAGAATCACTCTAACCTCCAGCCAAGATCTCTCCCGCTCTAGCAACACTCAACTCAGATAACTGATCACAGATACAATACTCACTCAGAGAAAACTTAGACAGAGAGAGAATATATTCATCCACCGGATGGTGGGCAGAAAACTGGCTCCAGGGGAGCAATACAAAACTCAGCCAAGTGCTGAGACAAACTGAAGGAACTCTCTCTGTCAGAAGATGCCAAATCTGAGTGCACAGCACAGCCTAAAACTGAGGCTTTCTGTCCTGCACTGGATGCCAAAATGAAGGGAAGTGTGGGCCTTTTATAGGCACTGCCCAGGCCTGCTGGTATGGCCGACCAGCAGGGTCGGTCCCCAGACTGGTGACCGACCAGATCAGTCTGGAAAACCGACCAGGGTCGGCCCTGGTCGGTGGCCCTGTAGGAAGGCATGGAGCCCCCCCCAAATCTCTGCTGTTTGCTGAGTCTCTCTTTCCCATCCCTCCTTACTCTCACTGCCCCTTGTCCCCACAAAACGTGGGCTCACAGGTGGGAACAGTGAGTCTCTAACACCCCCCCTCAATGTCACAACTGTGGGCCAATCCCCATGCGTTTGATGAGGTGCTCCATCTGTTCTCGAGGGAGTGCCTTCGTGAAAAGGTCAGACAAATTGTCGGCGGTCGGGTAGTAGATAAGCTCGATCATGTCGTCGATGATGAGCTCTCGAACAAAATGGTAATGAACTTCGATGTGTTTGGTCCGCGCATGGTACACTGGATTCTTGGCAATAGCTATGCAACTCTCATTGTCGCACATCAGCAGTGTCGCATTCTCCTGACACACGTCCATGTCCTCCAGAATCCACCTCAACCACAATGTCTCACAAGCGGCTGTACACGCGGCTCTGTACTCTGCCTCTGTAGATGAAAGGGACACTGTGGGTTGCTTCTTACTTAGCCAAGAGATGGCTCCAGATGCAAGTAAGAAACAATATCTTGTCATCGACCTTCTGGTGTCCACATCACTTGCCCAATCACTGTCATAAAACCCGCCTAGTTCAATGCCTTTGGTGTAGCTAATCCCAAAGGTGCAAGTACCCTTCAGATACCTCAGCACAGGTAAACCTGCATTCCAATGATTCTTCCTGGGAGAAGCAGAAAACTGACATAATAGCCCAACTGCATAACAAATATCAGGGCGCGTATTGGTAAGGTAAAGCAAACTTCCTACCAATCGTCGATACAAAAGAGTATCAACCAGCTGAGATGTGTCGTGAACACTGAGCTTCAGCCCGACCTCCATGGAAGTTAATGCTGTTCTGCAATCCTCCATCTGAAATCTCTTCAGAATTTCTCTGCAATATTTCTCCTGTGAAATGAAGATCCTGTCTTTAGCCTGCTTTACTTCAATCCCAAGGAAGTAATGTAATAACCCAAGGTCAGTCATCTCAAACTCAGACATGAGTAGCTCCTTCACCTGTGAAATCTTCTTGACATGATCACCTGTCAAGATAAGATCATCAACATAGAGGATGAGTACCAATCGCAATCCCTTCTCAATGAACAAGTAAAGGTTTGCCTCAGAAGGACTCCGACTGAGCCCTATCTTCTGAAAGAATATATCAATCCTTTGGTACCAAGCTCTGGGGGCCTGTTTCAGCCCGTATAACGCCTTCTTCAACCTGCAAACCTTTAATGGGGACACTGGATCTTGAAAGCCCGGTGGCTGCTCCACATATACCTCCTCCTCCAGGGTTCCATTAAGGAATGCGGACTTCACATCCATTTGAAAAATAGGCCACTGGAATTGGGCAGCAAGGGCAATCACTGTCCGGATAGTAACCATGCGAGCTGTGGGAGCAAAAGTTTCATCAAAATCCATGCCTTCAGTTTGAGCAAAACCTTTCACTACCAACCTTGCTTTATACTTATCCAAGCTGCCGTCAGATTTGTATTTAAGTTTGTATACCCACTTAGTGCCGATGACTTTCCGTCGAAGGGGCCTGGCCACTAAGTCCCATGTATGGTTCTTCAGAATAGCATCCATCTCTGCCTGCATGGCAGCCTGCCATTCGGGATTGTCTTTCGCCTCCGAAACGTTCTTGGCTCAACAATCTGAGCCCACAAAGCAACATTCACGGATGGGGTCTTTTGAAGACGTTGAGACCGACGTAATCCGGAACAGCTACTCTCAGGTAATGAGGTGACACGAGACTCTTCCAATGTCCGGAGGTACCATTGGGGCAACTTTTTTTGCTTCTCTGTGGGAGGAGGAACGAGAACTTCTGCTGGAACATCCTGCTCTTCCTGAGTATCAGGTGGAATATCAGCTTTTGATTGGGTAACCTCTTGAATGGTCAATCTGGGACGGGGTGGGATCGGGGGTTGAACAATCTCCTCCTCCTCAATCTGAGGCTCCTCCTGGGATTCAGGTTCTTTTTTCGCGAAGACAACATCACGACTGATGAGTATTTGCTTCTTTGCTGGATCGAAGAGGCGGTAGGCCTTGGATTCTTCACTATACCCAACAAAGATACATTGTCTGCTTCAGGAATCAAGCTTGGTCCTATCTTCCTTGGGCACATGCACCCACGCGTTAGAACCAAAAATGCGGAGATGAGAAATAGAGGGCTTCTTACCATAAAATGCCTCATATGGAGTCTTGTCCTTGACGGCCTTCGTCTTGGTCCGGTTGAGAATGTGTACCGCTGTATTGATAGCTTCACTCCAATAGGCTTTAGAAAGATTTCTCCCTCGGAGCATAGCAAGCCCTGTCTTGGTGGTGGTTCTATGCTTTCTCTCGGCTACCCCGTTTTGCTGAGAAGTATGTGCCGTGGTGAGTTGTCGCTTGATCCCATGCTTGCGACAAAATGTATTAAACTCACTTGAGGTGAATTCTCCCCCCCTGTTTGTGCGAAATGTCTTGACATCTTCCCCTGTCTCCTTTTCAACTCTAGCCTTCCAGTCTTTGAATTTCTCAAAAGCCTGAGACTTTTTAGCCAAACAATATACCCAAGTCATTCTACTGAAATCATCCACAAAGAGAAGTGTGAATACTTGGATCCTGCCCATGATGCAGTAGACATTGGACCACAAATGTCGGCGTGAACCAACTCAAGTGGTTTGCTGGCCCGAAACGAAGCTTCTTGTGGGAACTTATCCCTGTGCTGCTTGCCTTCAAGACAAGCCCTACAGACATCATCCTTGCCTGTAATTGGTGGAAGTCCATCCACCATCTTCGACTTTGACATTTCAGCCAAGATTCCATAGCTGACGTGACCGAAGCGCTCATGCCAAAGTTTGGACTTTCCGTGATCATCATGAACCAACATTGCACTGAGACGGTACAGTCCATTCTCTTCAACACCCTGTGCCACCACTTGCCCACTCCCTTTGGATGTCACGGTAACCTTGCCATCTTGAAAAAGAACTGCCATGTTGTTTTTGTCCATCTGACTTACAGATAGTAAATTCTTGCAAAGGTCGGGTACATAAAGTACTCCAGAGATATCCTTCTCCTCACCCGCCGTGGTAATGAAAGGAATGCTACCGATGCCCTTCACAGGACATGTCCGGCTATCCCCAACAGAAACTTTGGAATCCGGGTGTGTACTGTCCATGGTTTTGAACCACGTCCTTCTGTTGGACATGTGCTTAGAAGCACCACTGTCAACATACCAACCCTCTTTACCTTCACTAACTGCATAAGCTGAACAATGTTCACTGAGTAAGAATAACTGTCCAGTTGTCACATTGGCAGAATCACTCTTAGGCTCTTCTTTGTTTTTGGCTTCTCTTTTCCGCTTTTGATCCGCCTTCTTCTTCCGGCATTCTTTGGCGGAGTGGCCAAGCTTTTCACAGTAAAAGCACTTCATTTTCTTCTTACATTCAGCGTCCTCTAATTTCTTGGAATCTTTTGACTTGCCTTTGCCAAGCTTGTCTTTGGCAACCAATGCCTTTTCGTCGGTTTGCGTAAAGAGTTTCTCTCGGGCCTCCTCGGAAGTAGGAGTGGACAAAGCTCCTCAAAGTTGATTGGCTTTGTCCGTTGACCCGCAGTGACCGTAGTCACAAAACTTTTGAAACTCCGTGGCAACTTGTGGAGTGTGAGTAATGCTAATTGACTCGAGTCCACCTTCTGACCAACCGCTGCGAGCTGGTCCCGCACAACTTTCACCTTCGTCAGATGATCATGAACACTATCACCCTCATTCATATCAAGGTTATAAAGCTGATGCTGCAGTGTGATGATACGAGCTGTATTATCGGTTTCATACAGCTCCTTCAGTATGGTCCACACCTCTGAAGACATTTCTGCCAACTGGATATGAGGAATCACAGAATCTGCTGTCGTGCCTATAAGCATTGCTAAGGCCTGAGCATCCCTCTCCTCCCATGCACAGAGTTCATCTGCATCTGCTTCAGCTAGAACTTCACCTCTCTTGTCCACAATATCCTCCGGCTTTTCTTCGGTCCCATTGACAATCTTCCACAACCTCCGTGCCAACAGATGGCTTCGGATCTTGACTTTCCAGATTGGAAAGTTTGTACCATCAAGCTTTCCAGCTTCACCGAAATTAGGGATAAATGAAGAAGGAAGATGACTGGAGAAGGAGGAAGGACGAGCAATGGATGTAGAGGCTTCTGATCGTTGATCCATCTCGGTGAATAGCTAAAGAACTTGAATAACTGAAACAGAAATAAATGAACTGACCTTCTGTACTGAACTGATCTGAAAACAGAGTTGCCTTACAGCCAAGGAACTCCTTCCTTCAGAGAGTGTTTTTGATGAGGAAGAGTCGAGAGCCTATGGCTCTGATACCATGTTAGAAAACAGAAGGAAAGAATCACTCTAACCTCCAGCCAAGATCTCTCCCGCTCTAGCAACACTCAACTCAGATAACTGATCACAGATACAATACTCACTCAGAGAAAACTTAGACAGAGAGAGAATATATTCATCCACCGGATGGTGGGCAGAAAACTGGCTCCAGGGGAGCAATACAAAACTTAGCCAAGTGCTGAGACAAACTGAAGGAACTCTCTCTGTCAGAAGATGCCAAATCTGAGTGCACAGCACAGCCTAAAACTGAGGCTTTCTGTCCTGCACTGGATGCCAAAATGAAGGGAAGTGTGGGCCTTTTATAGGCACTGCCCAGGCCTGCTGGTATGGCCGACCAGCAGGGTCGGTCCCCAGACTGGTGACCGACCAGATCAGTCTGGAAAACAGACCAGGGTCGGCCCTGGTCGGTGGCCCTGGTTGGGCCGACTGGCCCTGCCACAGGCCCCTATAAAAGGGTGCCCTGTGCAGCCAGTCCATGCTTCTAGGAAGGCATGGAGCCCCCCCCAAATCTCTGCTGTTTGCTGAGTCTCTCTTTCCCATCCCTCCTTACTCTCACTGCCCCTTGTCCCCACAAAACGGGGGCTCACAGGTGGGAACAGTGAGTCTCTAACATAGCAGTAGTGCACCTTCTTGCCTCTTCCTTTCCTGTTCTATTCCACTCCCTCCTCCGCTTTCACCCCTATCTTTGTGTTTCTTCATATCTTTGTTGGGACAATAGAACCCTTTCATCTAGGTTAAGATAGAAATTCTGGTGTCATTTGGTCCTGTACTGCAATATAGGTGATGACATAACTTTGGTGAGGAACAAACTCAGCAGATCCTGCATCTGCCCCATTTACTTTTAAGAATTCGCTACTGCATCTTAGTTCTTGGTCGCCTCCTTAATGCTGGATGCTTTGAGGCTGAGGATGCTTTCTTCTGGCCTCGTCATTGAGCTTGACGACATAATCAATGATATTCCAGAGGTGTCTTTTGAGGGATCATCTTGCATCCCCTACCCTTATAGGCTCAGGCAATCTCTATCAAAACCCCACGTCATGAGGGTAAAGGTTACCACAGCATCACCTTATCTGAGTCTAGCACCAGAAAGCTGAACCATCTATCACTAGTGCATTTGCAAAGGCATCAGCCAATTAGCTAGGCCTTCCCTCATCATAGCCAAGGTATTTTACACACTTTCAGCTCTTCCACAGCATCAGCAAGCTGATCACCGAGAAACCCAACCTATGCAGAATCTTTCATTCCCCCTGTTGCAAAAAAAGTTTCATTAGCAAAGGCCAGAGAGGACCATGGTTACCCAACGGCGCATCTTACGCCTTCACATCCAGACCAGCAAGGGAATCAAATCACTACGGACAGCAACTTTATCCCCAGTACAAGAGCAGCCTTCCAAATCCATTCCCCATAGAGCACACACCTTCTATGCACATCACAGGTAGGAAACAAGAGACTAGATACTAGATATTGGTCAGCAATAAGATAGTGGTCAGCAAAAGTAGTGAGCCTAGGGCTAGCGGTGTCTAATTAGGACAGTTACCATCTTTCGTACTAGCTTAGTAGTCCTACGGACACTAAGTGTTCTAAGATGATGAAACCCCAACTAAGTAAGTGGCCACCAGGCTTAGATGCAAGTAGTGCTCCTGGATGGATCCCTCTAGTCATGAGAGAGAACAGGTCAAGGCCATGGCTGAATGGTCAATAGTCACGTTGTAGTAACCTTCAGGAGTAATGACATATCTATAAGAGCTATGTTATAGATAGTGTCTCAAATGCAGAGAAATGGGCTATCTTTCCAAATCTCACATGTTGCGGCTCTGCGCGGAAAGTGGAAGATAGAGCTCACAGGAACCCTCAGCTTGTCCACACCCACCACTGCAACTCAGCTCCCAACAGGGGGGTCCCAATCCACCAGGTGCCATACTATAATGGGAATGAATTTTACACAAAGAGCAAGAAGAAAGGGAAATACGTGATCAAGAATGCACGAAGAAGGAGACAGGCCAAGGATCCCATGGACCCTAACAAGCAAGCCTCTGAGTTCACAGAATGCTCAGACCCTTCCCAAGAAGCAATCATGGAGTAGGCACAACCAGACATAATGTATCCTTTTGCCATAGCTGGCTCCGACTTCACCAGATCTCCTAAGGGCGAGCCTACACAACCAAACCTTGTCCACCCCGTGGTAGAGGGAAAGCAGTCCCCCCAATGAGCATTCTCAACGCAGACCTTAACGGCAATCCGCCCACTCAAGCCTCTCAATGATCCTTGACCCTGAAAGCCACCCCTATCTTCCCACAGCTTCAACCTTCAGCACCCATTCCTTGGTGCTAGCTCCAGGGGACAAATTTCAAGTTTTCATACATTATAGACAAGAACTACAACTAGAAAATCTATCCAATTGCACTGAAGGATACAGAAACAACTTTGATCTCCACTTACTTTCGCCAATCTGTAGGAGAAGCCCTTCTACTGTAGTGACAAGACCACCAAGAGTGCCGGGAGCTAACTCCAGCTCTAATTCTGGAACCCTTACCGCTGCACTGTCTGACTGCAAGTTAAGAGTCCCAAAAAGTAAACTCCTGAACAAACCCTCTTCAAAAATTCTAGAAAATTACCACAATAACCCGACCAAAACAGAAAGATCCTACAAAGATAGTCTGGAAGCATCCAACAAGGCCACTTGACAAGAAGTTTTCCAGTAAGTACCCCAATGGTCTGCTGTTGGCGAAAATGCATGCACATGGAAAAAGGAAACAAAATTGTTCATATGCATTGTTGATACCTTTATCACATCTCGGCTAAGGTCTTCCTTGTTCAATACCTTCACAGATATCTTTTTCCCCTTAGCAGGAATACTGCCACCAGGTTTCAACTGTTCATGTCAAAAGCAACCAATGTCATTTTGCTTCCACACAAAGCAAGAAGTATCAATGAAGCAATCGACCTTGCAATGTAATGTAAATAAGATTATCTGCAAAAACAATTTGTAGAAAAGCAGCACAAGTCTGGTGCAATGACTGCAGATCTTGCCTCGGAGTTCCTGTAACCACAGATGTCACAGGAGGAGGCCATAACGATCACTTCCTTGAAATAGGGTATGTCTGGTTCGCTTTTCTGTTAAGATACATACATACATGTTGCCATACAAATGCTGTAGGAAGTTTAATAATCAAGAGATAAAGCTACCACCATTACACAAAACATCTTTGGTTCTTTCTTACCACAGTCAAAGACAACAGTGTCTTGCAGACAAACTGTTAGAAGTACATCTCTAATGCAAGGATACTTGTAACAAACATACGAGTCTCGCAGCTTGCCGCACAGGCACCACATGTTGAAGGAAAAGTCATTACCTACACAGCCAAAATGATGATTGATCTTCAAATTTCTGTACATAACAAAAGAACAGAAGAACATATGAAGCACTCTTTACCATAATATTTTCTAACCTCCTCTGGTGCTGAGTACTTGAATAGCATAGCAGAAACCTCTTCACTGTTACCCTGAGCAATCGCCCTTTGTGCACTTTGAGCTCCCACTGCACCATGTGGAATCCCTTTTGTACCTGCTGGAACATATATGTGTCTTTCTTCAGATCTGTCATCCTCCTCGCCAGAGAGGGCATTACACTGTCCTTTCCCATTTGTATCAACAAGAAAACCTAACGCTGCTTGCTCCTCAGGGCTGCAATTATAGAATTGGACTGATAACAAGGGATCTGGAGCTGGTGCATTCCTGCAGCATAAATTTTTTGGTCAATGATCCTATCTACACAATTTGTCAATCTGTCAATGATCCTATCTATGAGTCATATATATACTAGATGAATCCAGGAATATCCCAAACTCATCCTTTAAAAAAACAACAAATACTGCAGTTTCATGTCACGATAGTCGCTAATAAGATTGAAAACCATAAACTCCATCATGTATAGCGGGGACTAGCTACTATGACATCCCTTCAAACAGAGATCCTCTATATAGACCATGCTCAAACACGACACTGCCAAATTAGGACAGAACGTGCAGAAAATGGCAGAAATATCATAATCTTATCAAAAAATGATGAGCCTTACTTTGTGTTGTAACCGGCTCTGATAAAAGTGCCTAGACGAAATTAACCTGTCTTGGGTAAGTTCTACTCAGACAAACTACCTTTACATGTACCATCAGCCTTTGTAACTAAGACCATCCATGCCATGCTTCAGACTGCTACTTAAATAAAGTACCCATAACCTCGGTCAGCTAGCTTTGATAGCGTTACAAGTAGAGCCAAAAAAGGAGCTATCTATCCAAGGAAATCGATATTCAGCAAATGACGTGGCAATGCAGTTCATAACTGAAAATGAGAAAAGAGAAAAGATTTGTCCATACCTGGTGTTATCTTGTGCATTGGGAAATGGTATTACATGCCATTTATGTTTCATTCCATGATGTGCTTATGGTGAAATACCGAGATTCTACAATGAGGGGTATTGGGAGGTCAATAGGGCTAGGATAAGGCCAGATGAGGGAATAGGGAAATGGCAGGGAAAGTATTAAGGACACTAATGTAGAGAAATAGGCCGAAGTGAAAAAGGGGGCAGTTAGGGCAAGTATGGCATAAAGGACAATTAAGACCATTATGATGGGGCAATAAAGAGGATTGTGCTAGTTATGAGGAATACGACATTTGCAGTAGGGGATCACAGTAGCCCTGGTTAGACGCAGAGCTACGACCAGGAGACATGCCAGGGCGGCACCTGTGAGTGGCCGACATCACTCTATCGCCGATTTCATACCCCCATTGGCACAAGCAACTTGACCGAAATCCACACCAGATACTTGTAACACCTCAGATTTATTAAAAAACTCCACATTGGTAATAAATGCACCAAACAAAGAGGATTCGAAGAAAGGAAAACTCACAATATGTCACAATGCAAATCGGGTAAAAGGGTTTGGAGAGGGAAACAATCATGGAGGGCGCAGGTTTCAAGCTCCAAAACTTTTACATATATACCTTTATAAGACTAGAACATATCCAAAATTTTACTTGGAAATACCCATATATGAAAAAATATAGAGACCAAAGGAAGATTGAGACTAACTTATTAGGAAAGGCAGTACATAGCTTTAAAATAAAGGAAGACATCGGTTGCACATACGGGTTTTCTATGAAGCTATTGCCAGCCGGATCATAAAGTACAAATGTAAAAGGAATTTCCCCGGCTGCAAAACTCTTCAGCTTCTTCAAAAAGTGGTCAAGTGCTTCAGCTTTACTTGAATCAACTTTCTGTAGCATCAAATCCATGTGTAAGCATGAACATAGAAGAAATGAATATTTACACATCCACAGGTAATCTCAGTTATGACAAATGGAAATAAATACAATCAAATACTTCTGTAAACACAAGCAGGAAAATAAACATAACCCTGCGTTCTTCTTGGAGCAGCTCAAGCTCTTCTGCAGCTCGTAGAAGCACTCCTTCAACCTGCATGGCATCAAACGGTGAATATCCCAAAAAGAAAAACCCATAGTGTATTTACAACAGAAAATACAACCTTCATTCGAAGGCTGCTAACCCAAGTCCACTAGATTAAACAAGCATGTACTCATAGATATCATCAAGCTGAAGCCAACATTTTTACGCAAATCAAAAATCATAATCCTCAACACAACATGAGCACGTTGACAACATAAGACTCTACCAGACCATACACTTGGCCATCCATATTTAGACCTCATGGTGGTGCTATCCTTGCTCATATAATCAGCGCCCAAAAGCAGATGCAGATTGCATGCATGTAGTTCAGTACGCATTTAGATTTGAGCATCTAACTACAGACCAGCATGCTAAGATTATATTTTTTGGGGCAAAAACAGAAACCTTTGGCAAAAAAGAAATACAACTCACCTATCCACAAGCCATTGTCCAGACCACGGTTCCCGGCTCTCTACCTAACAACCCGGGAGCAGCCGCAATTAGCTAGGTAGGGGGCAATATAACCAAGGTATATCTTAATCTATGGATGTGTAAATAATGCATTGAGATCTGGGCTTACAAAACTGCTTGAAAAACTCGGATGTCCTGTAGAACCTCTCTTGATCTTGCTCCCAAACACAAAGCAATGTCAACACAAGTGCCTACTGACGAAGCTAATGGTCTGATCTGCAGTTTGCCTGCCACCCTGGTAAACCAGCAACCCATATGTGCAATGCTATAATGCTATATATCATCTCCCACACGCCGTCACATGAGGAAGGGAGGCTCTCTGCTGATTGTCGGGAATGCCTAGATTGCCTCAAACCAGATCATAAAGGCATCGTGCATCATGTATAACTGGGCAGCCACTGTTGGCCTCACACTGAAATACATGCTCCCTCTTTCAGAGACAGCAACCGTACCCACATCATTCCTTAGGCTCCCTACAAGAAATATGCAAGGACACGGAGGATCTGCCTCCAAATTTGATGCTTCTATATCAGTGGAAGCTCCCATCTCGCCTCATCTGCTCCAGCCAAGAGAGAATAGAGAACGCTTCATGGGCATCGAGCCAGGAGACATATGATGGACGCCTCAATCTCTGCATGGATCAAAGGCAAGCTCAAAAGGTGGAAAGTACCTATAAGGGAACCTGCTGATGCCAAGGCAGGGGGCTGCAAGTGCCTTACAATACAAGCAGTATATGCAAAGGAGGTTCAAGCTCTGACAGATATGTATGGGCGGTCCATTGCCAGTCCCCAAGGTCCCACTAAACCTCCCTAAGCAGCTGACCCTCCCATAGCCAGCCGCGCCACCAGGTTAGAACCAAAATGCTGCTGAAACCACAATCTATTACAGTGCTTCCCCCTATCTACCTACTGGCTACTACCCAGACTCTCTGCCATGGAAACTTGTCCAAGGACTGCTCCACTAAGGTACAAGTGGAGTAAAAGCTCTAGCTCTAGTCTCAAGTCACCCATGATTCTACAAACCTAGAGCTGACTCATCCCGCCTTCAATCTTAATGGAAGTCTTTATTGAGTATCCCCTGGTTAGCTCTTCACAAGTGCAAGAGAGTTTAAACTCTGCTTTGCAACCAAAATTGACTACTCCATGCTCCAAATGGACTCACTGGCACACTATCCAACTAGCTCCAGCAAACGTACATGCCAATCCCCCGGGCCCCAACATCTCACCATCTAGACATTACCCTGCGGTATGGGATGCAGGTCAGCACTCCTTACGATCGAATTTCTTGGATGCTCGGATCACAGGCTTAAGTGTATTTGGTGATCAGGAGTTTAAAGAGAATATGGGGGCACCCTTCACTCGGGGCTCTCTGAGGCCAAGCCACATGTGGAGAGGAGAGTAGAGAGGATGACTGAGCGACAAGAGTTCACAATGCACATTCCACTATTCCAACATCAAGTTTAAAGGGAAAGGGTACTAAAATAATGCCTTAGTTCATATTGTTTCTCTGGAGGTGACAGGAATACAAACACGACAAAGGCTAGCACTCATACAATCTCACTCAAAGAAACAATCACAGAGAAAAGATCTCATGAATAACAAAATAGAAAGCATAAACCGGAGACAACATCTTAACAAAAAGTCTCCATTCTCCAATTCCAATACCAAATTGAAATAACAGGGTACCAATAAAAAATTCTAAGTCCATAATGTTTCTCTAGAGGTGACAGGAATACAAGCATCATGAGGGTTGGCACCCATGCAATTTCATTCAAAAGAAAAATTATAGAGAGACATGATTTCATCACTTTAGTGTGCTTCCAACATGATAACCACAACAACTTTCTTAAAAGGGTGCGAATCAACAAGTGTGGGATAGAAAGCATAAACCAGAGACAACAGCTTTAAAAAAAATCTCAAGGTGGGCCATCCAGGCCTCTGTGTCTCTAAAGACATCTTTGAACAGATCGGCTGCATCGTATTTTAGATGTAGTTTGACTAGGGGTACAGTCGTCCAGGGTTGCCTGACCTCTAGCTCCTTCCTGAAACACCCCCAATCAGGTCAAGTCACTTCTGACCTCAGTAGGGTGTAGCCCTTTGAGCGAGAATTATATATTAATGAAACATATAGACATCCAGGTCAAGTCACTTCTGATCTCGATAGGATGTAGCCCTTTGAGTAGGAATCATATAGTCACAGTTGAAACCCCTTAGGGTTGAGCTAATGGCTCACCCCTTAGCCATAGAAGCCTGAGGTCTAGACTATAACAACAGCTTGCCAGCTTCGGGATCAGATCACGCGTCCCGTGTAACATGACCCTTCCACTAGCTACAACTCCCTGGCCAACAGGTCCAACATCCACATGAGACAACCAACTCCAAGATGCTTCAGGATAATCCAATACGACGTCCTAGTCTTGTATTTATAAGCCTAGCCTTCGATGCCTAAGAGTAGCTGCTTGGCACACCGCACCCCCAGGAAGCAATAAACAAATAGTGATGAAAATTCTCAAATGAAGGGATGCTGAAGGTCCATGTTTTCAATGCACAAATTTGTTGAAGTATCCTCAGACTTAAGGACCAACCGTTGAAAGTGTGCCACGCTGCGCTTCTGGTGGAATTTCGAATTCCAGCTCTGGAACCTGCAGAGAAAACAGAAAACTGTTCAGACAGCATTCTACACCTCACCAGAAGCTTTACTTCACAGAACTTCAGAATAGGTGACAACTATTTAAAACCTTCCAAACAATTGTGCGCGGAATCTAATAAGTGCAAAAAAGCCAACAGCCTAAACCAACAATCAATAGCATCATCTCTTAACCTTAGCTGTTGCAGAGTCTGATTTTACCACTTGGCGACTCAACACCTGAAATAAATTAAGCACAGATTCTTAGTCATTGCAACTGAAAGAATCGGAAAGCAACAGAATTTTTCCAACGAAGAAGATAAAGGAAAGATCGATGGGGATATAACACCCAAAAGGAAGCCAAAAGTTCTTGATTTTCACTAGAAAAGAAAAGAGCCTTCCCTAACACAACAAACTCAACAATTTGCAGAAATAATACCTTTGAATCACCTGCAGGGACCTTCAAGGTATAGCAACATCCTTGAGGCTGTAATTGACCAGCAAATTGAACCTCATTGTTCCTGGACATCAATAGACGACAGAGAAGTTGGAGCCAAAGCCTGAGAACAACTTCACAATTTGTATTTTCTTTGCCAGAATATTATTCATTAAATTCTCTTAGAAAAACTTCATATCAGAGGACTGATAAATCAAATAACAGAAAAGGCAAAATACGACACATGCACAGACAACACAGACAAGTTGGTTTAAGTCTATTCATTTTCAAGATTTTACAGAACCACACAAGCTATGCACTTGTTGATAGAACTACATAAACAACAAACCAGGTAATAGCCTTGGTCCAAACCAGCATGCCTCAGCATCAACTAGATGTTAATGTTTTTCATTTTTTAGAGAAAAGAACAGTCTATTAATAAAGTCCTTAGTGACACAGACACCAAGAAAGAGACAACTTCTCAATGGAGTACAATAGAAAAAACACAAGGCTATCCTCCTGGCTGGCTGCTCTATGGGGGATTACCTCTTACATAGGGCTGAACAAATAGCCACTCCAATGGTTTAGCCATGTTCTGTGAGATGAAGGAAAGGGCCTGGCTCCCATATACTGACAAAAGCCTCTCTCTTATGCCTAGTGCAATCCAAATCTCCCTATTAATAGTGGAGGAAAGGGAAGCACTCAAGGCCTCACATACATGTAACCATTGTGGCTAGAAAGGTCATTATTGCCGGCAGTGTCCTCAAAGGATTAGTGAGGGGACCAGTGAGCAGAAGGGAGCTGTATAGCTCTGAGATACAATAGCCCATGAAGGGAAGCAGACCTTGCACCAAGGGCAGTATCAGTTGGATTATTGTACCAGTACCGGACTAGAGGAGTATATCTAGCACCTATGGGCTAGGGGCACCAATATCACGTTTCCAGTGATCGTGCTGAGACGGGTCGTGCCAAGAGGGGGCTTCTTCGACAGTACTTGTGGCGGTCTTCAGCAACGGAGCATCACATGACGATTTCCTCCAGTTGTTCCAGCAGCACACCCAACTCCCTGAGGTCAGGCCTGGCTTGTGGGTGTGCCCGCCTTGTGAGAGGTTAGGTTAGGTCGAGTGAGGGCCTTTGTTGTGGGTGTGCCCGCCTCCTGTGAGTGTAGAGTAGGGTAGAGCTGAGGGCAGATCTGCCCACTGTGGAGGCCCCACTTGGGGGACCATCTGGGCCTGTTGGTTGCCACGGGTCAGCCCCTTCTATGGCACATTTTGTTGAACAGTGTTGTGGAGCTGTAGACCCACTCCTTAGGTCTTTATAGGCTGAGGTGGGCTGACCACCTTGCCCTGTTGGTCAGCCTATAGGCAAAGGGGGTTCAGCCCCTCTATATGGCTGCGTGGCAATCTATGAGAGGGCTGGAGGGGGTCGGCCCCTTGGAGCAGTTCAGTTGGGCAGAGGGGCAAAGGATCATAGAGCTTAGCTCTTCTGGCCTCAATGAAGTGAACTTTCATAATCCCAATTCAACCCCTACATTATGGGTAACTAGCAGCCTATGTGATGTCCATGCATACTTTTACCAAATCAATGTTGAGGCTACGTGTAGTTAAGCCCTTCTCAACTTTCCAAACTATCTGTCTCATGCCTAGTTGAGCTACTGTCGCTCTTGGTTCCTAGCCTCTAGAATTGACTTACCACACAATTCTTTAGTAAGGAAAAACTGACCCAACACATGAGACAGTTGGGCAGAGGGGCAAAGGATCATAGAGCTTAGTTCTTCTGGCCTCAATGAAGTGAACTTTCATAATCCCAATTCAACCCCTACATTATGGGTAACTAGCAGCCTATGTGATCTCCATGCATACTTTTACCAAATCAATGTTGAGGCTACGTGTAGTTAAGCCCTTCTCAACTTTCCAAACTATTTGTCTCATGCCTAGTTGAGCTACTGTCGCTCTTGGTTCCTAGCGTCTAGAATTGACTAACCACACAATTCTTTAGTAAGGAAAAACTGACCCAACACATGAGACAGCTTGTACAAATCTATGTGTCGTACTGAAGTATTTCTCAGAGAATACATTCAATAACTCTCCACATCATCGAGACTGAAAATTACAGTATCTTTGATGGCTGATCTCAATCCATAACAAAATGGCGTCCCATACCATCAAGATATACCATCAAAGTAGATCTACTACATAATCAGTATCATGCCTTCTAGCAACTTACCTTGTTGTCTGTGACTTGAAAGTTACACCAACTATACACTTTGCTAAAGATATTGCAAACTTTCACTTGATTATTAAAAGTGTGAGAAAGGTTCAAAACAGATTGTCCAATACTTTGGTCAACTTCCACATTTATAAATCACCCCCCTGCCATGCTCTTAAACGCTGTTTGAAATTCTTATGTAAGCATTCTTGTGTTTGTGTATCGTCTAAAGGGTCTTCCTTCCTAGAGAGTTGATGACTTCCACCTTATAGATCACTCTCCTCCATGCTTCCACGATGAAAAAGTTGGTACAAACTACACTTTACAGTACAGCAGCGATTCCCAAAACAAATAACATGATGTAAAAGTTATGAAAATTCAGAACAATCATTCAAACGTGACAGTCCATACCGTTCATTGCAGTGTGGGCATTCAAATGCCATGAGCACAACCTGAAAAGCAGGGGGGGGGGAAGTGACACGGTCAAATTTTTCCTATAAAAATGTCATGCAAAGTGGACTTCAAATTATTTTAAATTAAAGGAAAAGAATGTTCAATTGCTGAATCAAAGGGGTAGTGCAGTAGCTTGCCAAATAGGGTTCTCTGGACTGACACCTTTTAACTATAGTTTGTATGGTTATTGCTTCTTCTCTGTTCAATTGCTCTAAAGTTAGGCAATGAGTTTGAGACAATTAAATTGTCTTTCTTTTCAAAGCTAGAAAGTAGAGCTGCTGTTTTGATTCGCGTGTTGATCGTGTCTACACAATGTACAAAGTCTTCTAACCCAACGGCTGAGATGGACCACCATCCCCCACAATCACCGACTCTTCCGGGATAGGGGAGACAACTTATAATTCAAATAAAACATACACAGAAACTCACTTATTTATGTGTCCAGCTACGATGAAATGTACCTCTCGAAAGTGCGGAATCCGGGTTAAAAGAAGACGTGTGATGCCCTGAAATAATGACACAATCAGGTTTCTTTTCATTTTGCGCCTCATGACTATGTGTAAGGAGTTTTGGAACATGGGCACCTGGAAATAAACAAACAGACAATGAAGTAAGAAATGCATTACGTTCTCTCCGCATCTCATGCAAAGGCTCTCAATCTCCTGCACAGGAGATACGTCGTCGTCTTCTGCAACGGCACCTGAGGCAGCTGCAACTCCGGTGGCATTTGCCATCATTTCTCAACCTAGAAAAGAGACTGATGAATGTTCATGAGAGTAAAATATAACCCCCACCCCCGGGAAAAGTAGGACAGGTTCCTAGTCCTGCTTGGAACAATAGCTGAGGCGGGCCCGGATGTGGAGGAAAAGAAATAGTGTCCGGCTGCAGTAGGCCGCCCAACTCCTTTCTTTTTAACTTTTTTTTTGGGGGGGAACATACAACACTCACACACCCGTAGTGGCACCCTGCCCTGGACCGGTGGGAAGCTGCGGCACTCACACCCCCCCAATCACAAGCTAGGATTCCTCCAAGACTTGTACCCATGTCCTGAGGCTTGGCAGTGCAACACTCAAACGACTAGGCCAAAGCCTTGGAGATAGCTGCCCAACTCCTTGGCTAAAGAAAAGAAAAGGGTAGGAAATGCATTGGTTGGGGTTGAACCTCTTCAAATTGGACCTACAAGATTCCTCTCCAATCATATCATATTTTAATGTAATAATGTGGTAGCCTTTAATTATATTATGACCACCAACCACCTCTCCCAGCAGCCATCCTCCTCCTTCCTCCATGTCCGGGCGAAAAAGGTATGAACCCAATGGCAGTGCTATAGTGGAGAGTTGGAAAGTCCTTTTTAGCACTGCCTCCTTGGGGCAGGTTCACACCACCCGCCCGGCCATTGTCCAAAAAGGAATGCACGTTCGTAATCGTACATGGCCCAGACATGGAGGGTAAAAAAAGGTGACTGACCTTGGAAGGCTACCCACCTGCTTGAGCAAGGAGAGAGAAAACGCGCAAATCATGCTAGTTGGGTTCAAGTGGCTCGGACATGGAGGGAAAAAAAAGGTGACTGAACTTGAAAGACTACCCAACTGCTTTGAGCAAGGAGAGAGAAAATGCGTGAATCACACTAGTTGAGGATTGAACCCCTACTGCATGGCAAGACAAGATTCTCTACTAAGCCAATGAGGCTTTCATGCAATAAAGTCTTTATTTAAATGATGTCAAGGTGGGTGGTATGAAGTATATACCTGGCGCCCATCTTCCTCTGCATTTTCTTCCTCCTTGGCCGGGTGGGTGGTGTGAACTCGGCCTTAGAGGTAGTGCTATAGTGGAGGATTGGAACTCGTGTGTGAATTTCCAAGTGGAAGTTTTATGAGTTTTGTTTTCAAATTGCCATTAAATTATGTACATTATCCTACAAAAATTGTTAGCATGTCTCCTTAGAGGTAATGCTGTGGTGGAGGATTGGAACTCTTGTGTGCATTTGCAAGTGTAAGTTTTTGAGTTGTGTTTCCGAATTGCCATTTATGGAGATTATCATACAAAAATTGTTAGCATTGTCTCCTTAGAGGTAGCGTTGTAGTGGAGGGTTGGAACTCTTTTGTAAATTTCCAAGTGTAAGTTTATGAGTTGCGTCTTCATGGAGATTATCCTACAAAAGTTGCCTTTTGATTGCCCAACGCCCTTAAAAAAATTGTGCGCACAAGTGCTTGGTTTTAACATTGTACCAAAAGGCAATGTCCAACGTGCAGTTGTGCACTCTTGATGAATTTTGAATGTAATTGTTACATCTAAGATGATTTAGGCAGTTGCCACTAGTCGTCTCTGTTAAAAGGTTAGGGGTGCACAACACTAGCTCCTTTACCTCTTAAACTTGAAGTTGCCCAGCCCATCTTTGCTATGTTGCCCATGCTTTGCTTTTCCCCCCTTTCTACTACACAGGCAGTGCTCACAAGTACTTCTACTCCCTTTTTTTCTTTATTTCTTATTTTCTAGGGTGACCTTCCCATTAATAGACTTTGCAAAGATTACAGCTCCACTATATGAAATGGCAAAGAAGGATGCCAAGTTTCAGTGACCTAGCTTCCATTGAACAAGTGGATTGAACAAGTGGAGAATTAGCTTCCCCTGTAAATCAAACAGTTGAAGTGTGCCGTTGTTGAACGTTGACAAAAGCCACTTAAGCTTGCGTCAAAGGTGGTTGCACATTTTGAGCACTTTTAGATAGCTTATTAGAGGCTCATAAGAGCTACAGATGAAATGAAGCCATGGTGGACTTTGTGAAGCTTGTACTAAGGCTAAAGCCAAAGAGTCTCTCACATATACCATAGAGGAGGGCTCTCTATTATATCATAGAGGAGGGCTCTCTATTAACAAAGCAACAGCAACAATTCTAAATGAGTAGCATTAAGCCCATTTGAAGTGCCATATAGTGACGCTAGTAGTGTCAGGAGAAATAGTGTTAGAAGAAATAGTAGTAGTGATGCTAGTAGTGTCAGAAGAAATAGCATGTAGGCATGCCAAAAATACTCTACTACCATGTATCTTTTAGCTAGGATTTCTTGCATTTGTTGTTCTTTATATTCCCTAGTTTGTTCAAAAGCAAAAACTAGAATATCTTTATATGACATTAGCATATCATCTAGGCATAACTCTTGTGTTTGAATGCTCTATATGGGAAGCTTTATGGTGCTCTTTCCAAGAGGCTCACCCAATCTTCTTCTTCACCCTTTTCCTATAGATGAAATTCATTGCTTTGTGATCAATGGAGACTTACATGAAATTTTTGATTAAAAGTGGTTTCTTCTATGCTAAAGTCTTATGTTAACTATTTGCAAAGACTACTTCTTTGACAAATGGCTTATTGTTGACCGTGTGTCAACCCGTAGTTGACTTGGGTTCTAGGTTACCAAAAGCATCTAGGTTATTGTGGTTACCCAAGCGGCAAGTCTCCAAGCAACCAAGGCAAGCATTAGAAGGCCACACAGGCAGTCTAGTCAATGTCTGGATTTGGAAAAGTTCTTGGCAAAATTTAGAAAGTCGATTGTAGAACTGCTTGGTAGAGAAAGCAAGTACTAGGATTTATTTAAGTAATGAGTACAAGTTAGAGCAAACATGACTACTTGCTCATCTATCCTAAGTATGAGTGACAAAGTCAAGAGACTAGGAGTCATGTTGCTTAGAGAGAGCATTTTGTCTCGAGCCGAGGCATGAAGTTGTCTTTGTACCTATGGTTTTTTGTATTGGTTGAGGCCCCTTTTCTATAGTACAAGTACGGGTTTGCATAATTTACACACACTCGTTCACCCATCTTCACATGGTTTTTCCCACACATCACAAACACCTGTCTAGTATTTCAATCGATGATCAAACCTACATCTTGAGCACCGAGTAGGGACTTTTGCCAAGCAATCATCAAAGTGCAAGCGAGGGCATCTTCCCAAGCACTATGCACTACACTATTCTCCGAGCATAGTATATATGGGTTAATTGAGGGGTGAGAGAAACTACTGTGAACATTTGGTGATCTCGCTTGGGATAGATGTGTTGAAAGAACAAATGGGGAATTCAGTATAGAAGTCTTTAGAACCAAGCACACAAATAGTTCAAAAGAGTACTTCAAGTGACGAGCTACAACAATTGCTTAGATTGACATACTGTTTCGTGTCATCCAATGATGTTAGGATCTTGAAGATCTATTTGACAACCACCATTGTCTAATTCACACTTGGAGAGATGACAAAGATACACGACCAAAACCAAGGCAAAAGACGACAAAATCCATGCAGCCATGAGGCTGCAATGAATTTTGATCCAAGAATGGATGAACACTGGGACCAAGAGGAGGTAGCAGAGAGCAACCACAATGGAGAGCTTGAGGTAGAAGAAGACATGGCCATGTGCAGAGAGAGAGCTTCTGACTATTATGCCAACATAGAAGCAAGACATTTTTGAGTTTACATCTAAGATGGCCTCAGGTTTATGATAGAGAAGAAACATTTAGGCACTGGCAAGAAGATCATATACAAGAAGTATAGCTTCCGAGGAGGCCAAAATGCCTATCTATGAGCTGAGCCATGAGCACGGATCTCAACATGAAAGAAATCAATACGGTATAGAGACAGGACATGCCTCAAACCGAGAACAAAGAAGAGGACCTGCCCATGAGTCATAGGTGGAGGAGAAATTGAATCTCACCCTTGGCCAAGGATCAAACCAAGAATCAATCCACGATTGCCATTGGGGTAGTCAAGGCTCACAACATGAGACAATACCTAGACAAGGGGTAGTCAAGGCTCACAACATGAGACAATACCTAGACAACGGGCACCAAGCCTTGCTATATCACTGATAAGATATGGAACACCAAGCCCTGTGCCATTACAAGTGCACAAGCAAGCTAGGCAACAACACCAAGGATTGAGTCTAGAAGCACGCCAAGCAAATGTGGTTGGGTGACATGTTAGACCAAAGGATGTCCACACAAAATTGAGCAAGCTAAAGCAAAGGAAAGGCGAGTCCATCCAGGATTTCATCTTAAGTATGTGGGACCTTATTAAATAGCTAACCCACAGATTACAAATCATTGAATGCTTGCTTCTAATGGGTTGCACCCAAGTGGATATACACTTTCCAAAAATTGTCAACCTGACTAGGACCTATGATGACCTGCTGAACTGAGCAGTAGCCTTGGATAAGAGTGGTGGAGCCAAGTCCAAGCTCAAGAAAGAGGAGAACGAGAGCAATGACGAGGAAACCTTCCCAAAGACGGATAAATTGAAGTCCACTTTAAAAAATGCATTGAAAGAAATGGGGTTTTGAAAGACACTTGGTCAAAATAAGAAATGGTGCAACAATTGTTCACAAAAGGGACACAGTAAATATGAACGTGGGACAAAGTATTGCGAAGCCTATACCGAATTCGGTCACAACCACTCTGAGTGTTGGTATGCAAACAGTACCAGATCAGATTTTGAGACTCCCTAAATGGTTCTGCCTCAGTAAAGTCCACCAAGACGACTAGTTTTAAGATAGTGACATCTAAAGGCACACTGTTGATTGGTGCACAATGAGCAGGCACTCAACACAGAGTGTGTAATTTTGATGATAAGTCTATTGCTGAGCATCTTTCCTTCTTGACACCTCACCTTGCCTCTTTGAACATGTGCACTAGCCTCATCAAATATTGAATAGGGTCCTCGTTGGCTAGCACATCCACTCCTTCTCTTCCACTTGCACGTGGGACAAAGTATTGCGAAGCCTATACCGAATTCGGTCACAACCACTCTGAGTGTTGGTATGCACGTGGGACAAAGTATTGCGAAGCCTATACCGAATTCGGTCACAACCACTATGAGTGTTGGTATGCAAACAGTACCAGATCAGATTTTGAGACTCCCTAAATGGTTCTGCCTCAGTAAAGTCAACCACTCTGAGTGTTGATATGAACGTGGGACAAAGTATTGCGAAGCCTATATCGAATTCGGTCACAACCACTCTGAGTGTTGGTATGCAAACAGTACCAGATCAGATTTTGAGACTCCCTAAATGGTTCTACCTCAGTAAAGTCCACCAAGACGACTAGTTTTAAGATAGTGACATCTAAAGGCACACTGTTGATTGGTGCACAATGAGCAGGCACTCAACACAGAGTGTGTAATTCTAATGATAGGTCTATTGCTGAGCATCTTTCCTTCTTGACACCTCACCTTGCCTCTTTGAACATGTGCACTAGCCTCATCAAATATTGAATAGGGTCCTCGTTGCCTAGCACATCCAATCCTTCTCTTCCACTTGCAAAAATTCTTCCTTCACCAATTGATGTGTTTCCAATGCCTTATGTACCCTGAAAGATATTTTATTGGCCATTTAGGAAATAAGATTTTTGGATGACTTACCACACCAGCTTTACTAGAAGATCATCATCGAATTTGAGTCTCCTATGCTCCTACATATCAATTGCTAGCCCGAGTCACACCATTAGAGTACTTTCTAGATGATGTCTTGCTTTGTGATCGTGCAACTCATGATTTGATCTAGTAGTAAAAGAAAAGGTAAGAAAACAATGGGCAACATACAAAGTAGAAATACAAGCTCCCTTGGCATGTATACATGCACTTCCTTGGCCAATAATGTTAACCTTGCCCGAGTACTACATCGAGCTCCTCTACATGATCAAAAAGCTCCTTGCAGTAGTGGGTTCTGAAGTGACTACAATGTGGCAACATCTTTTATAGGTCTACAAGAATTTGATCACTAAATGGATAGAGAAACAAGTGTAGTAGAAAAGGTATAAACACAAATTTGTGCACTTGGGCATTGTTGATCCATATGTGGTTCAAGTTATCAAGCAGTGGAGAAAGAGTGGTGCATACATCTAGATGAATTGGTGATGGGCATAAATGCATTATACCCTTTGCCACTCATGCCAACACTAGAAATAGAAGATCACCTCAGGCCTTACTTGTTAGCTCAAGAATCCTTCCTCATTCCTTTGCCTCATGCACCACTTATCTTAACTCGGCAATAGGGGCTAGCTCCAAGACAAAGGAAGAACGATCGAGGATCCGATTGCCTAGATTTGAAAGTCGACTCATTTAAGCTAGGTACCCCATTTGAGTGGACGTGGATGCGAGGCGAGATGTTGACCCGAGTTAACTTGCACTCAACTTGACTTCCAGGTGACAAAGCATCCAAGTTAGCATTGTGAATACCCACATGATGAGTCTCTAAGTGGCTAAGGAAAGCATCAAAAGGCCATGTGGGCAATCTAGTTAGTATCTGGGGTTCGGATAAGTTCTTGCGTAGAACTTAAGTTTATTGTAGAACTACCTGGTAGAGAAAGCATCTACTAGGAATTATTTAAGTAGTGAGTCAAGTTAGAGTGAACATCATCTATCTTGTGTGCGAGTGATAGAGTCAAAAGAGTAGGAGTCATGTTGCTTAGAGGGTGTATTCTATCTCGATCCAAGGCGTGAAGTGTTTTGTGTAGCTATGAGTGTTTGTATTGGTGGTTGAGGCCGTTTTTCTATAATACAATTATGGGTTTGCATATTTTTTTTGTTGAAGTTGCTTGATTGTTCGCCCATCTTCACATGGTTTCATCCACATATGAAAAACCCCCCTTTAGCATTTTTGTTGATGATCAACTCTACATCTTGAGCATCAAGTCAAGACATTTGTCAACAAGCAATCATCAGAGTGCAAGGGAGGGCATCTTCCTACCAGGAATAGTGCACTACACTAGTCTTTAAGCACATGGTACATGTGTCTAGGGGTGAGGGAAACAAATGCCAACACTCATGCTATCATTATTTTCCAACAGTTATGCTTCTCTATGGAAGGATTTCGTTAAATAATACTGATGAATAGGACTAGTTCTTTGGTATGCTTCACTATGGAAGGCTTATAAATGATACTAAATAAAGCATATATTAGAGGTTAACTACTCTTCAATTTGCTATTATTGATATATAATCAACCTATGATATAAAGTTGGGATATTTGCTAAGAGATAAAAGTTTACAATGGTCTTAGCTGGAAGATAACCAAGAATTGCACTGTGGCAATTGCATTCAAATAATTTTAATGCTAAATGTAACCTGAGCATCAAGGCCCCATGTTATGAGGAGTAATATTTTTTGAATTTATCAATGATTTAGGATTAAAATTAGTTTAATTCCCTACATTTGACAAAAGTAAGTAGCATAGGAGTGATTGGGCTGAGATTGGGCTACTTAATGAGATGTTAATGAAGTTGGCTTGACTTGTGATCTTCAAAAACTTTGCTTTCAATCAAAGGGGGTTGCTAATGTCAATTGTGGCTCATTGTGGAACCAAAACCATATCAAGTATTTTGATGTTGGAAGCTTCATTGTTGAGGGAGACTTGATGAAGTTCCTTGCAACTTGCATTATTATATGCCCAAAGATAGTGAAGAAAGGTCCAGTTTGACTATTAGCAAAGATAAGGAGATTTGAATTTATGGAAATTTCCAACACATGAAGATGACTCCATGGTATTCATCTTGAAGACCTTAATTTGAACTTGACTAGACTATGTTGGCTGAAAAGAGAAGACTCTGTAACTATGATTAGTTTGGTTGACCATGAACACACAAAGAGAAGGACTATGGCTTAAGCAAGGTGGAAGCTCTATGGATTTGATATTATGTTCAATAGGAGCTCAAAGGTATAACACTATGTTAGGGAAGAAGAGAGAGAGAGAGAGAGAGAGAGAGAGAGAGAGAGAGAGAGAGAGAGAGAGAGAGAGAGGAGATTAGGAAACACATAAAGAGACATGCAAAATAAAAAGATCTTACTCTACTTTATACAAAGAGAAGATACATCATATAGCAAGCCCCTTAGGGTTCACCTTAAGCTTATTCACATTAGTCCTACAGTTACATTAGGGCATACATTTCTTGTAATTTACCTTATGCACATGACTATGCAATTTACATGCTCAACATCTGAAACAAGTACTAAGTTGGAAAAAGCTGAATTTAAGATTTGAGTAAATTAAGGCAAAAGAATGAATGATACAAAGGGCCTTAAAAATCAATGATGTGGATCCTTGCCATGTCATGAATTTTGAAGAATACACCACATCCATCATATAATATTCATACAAATGATGATTTTTATTCATTTGAGTAAAATTATCATTACAAATACATCTATTCCTATGAATGCATTGATGATTGATAGGAAAAAATATTTCTATAGCTTGTATCCTTGACAGATTAATATTATTGCTTGATAATTATTTTTATTCATTTTAGTAAAATTATCATTACAAATACATCTATTCCTATGAATGCATTGATGATTGATAGGAACAATATTTCTATAGCTTGCATCCTTGACAGATTACTATTATTGCTGATGAGCTTTATTTTGGAGAGAGTAAAATTGTACTTGATATCATGCACGTTGGCAAGCCAAGATACCTCCATTTTAAGCGTTGTAGGATTGTGTTCCATATCATACATATGTGTATTTGATTGTGTTTTATAAGATCAAATTGCAATTCCTTTTGGACTATTGGGAGAGTGTATTTCATGTCATTCATACATGTATCTAACCATGTTTTTGTAAGGTCAGACTATACTCCATTTTTGCATGATGGGAAATTGAGATTTGGATCACATAAATGTATCCAATCATATTTTTCAAAGGTTAGGCTACAAGTCCATTTTGGATGTTGGAGGATTGAGGCATGTATAATGCATACATTTATCTATCCATGTTTCTGTATTCTGGATAATTTCAAGTTGCAAGTGATCTCTTCTTGCCATCCTTTATGTAAAATCTCCTCTAATGGTCATCTAGCTCATGTTTCCTTATTCAAATTCATTTTTGAAGAATAATCACTTTATATGCAAGGCTAAAAAATAGTCCTTGTGATAAGACAAAATGATGCATAAAAAGATACTTTAGCCGAGGCTTGATTTGGATATAAATTTTTTAATATGGCTAGGATAATAGATAAATTTTTCTCAAGGTCTTGGTAAAAAGAAAGAAGATGGAGATATAGAGCTCGTTAGTGCCAAAATGATGCGTTAAAGATACTTCACACAATGGATATAAATTTATTAATATAGCCCGAAGAGTTTTAAAGAAAATTATAAACGAAACTAAAGATATGAGGCAAAGATGCCTCAAGTCTTTGAGATAAAGTATATAATGCAATCATATCACATTTGTACCAATTTGCATTATGACATCAACTTTTGCATCTCTCTCAATAAAGTTCCTTATTCTCATATGCTTTCATTTCATCTAATAAAGATATAGTTTACCAAAAGCATCTAGCATAGAATTGTTTATTGATTGTTGAACATTGATATCTTTAGTTTCCTTTATATTTTTTTCTAATAGATCAATTCTGGATAATTTCAAGTTGCAAGTGATCTCTTCTTGCCGTCCTTTATGTAGAATCTCCTTTAATGCTCATCTAGCTCATGCTTCCTCATTCAAAATGAAAATCACTTTTGAATGTGCAAGGCTAAAAAATACTCCTTGTGATAGGACAAAATGATGCGTAAAAAGATACTTTAGCCAAGGCTTGATTTGGATATAAATTTGTTAATACGGCTCGAAGAGTTTTAAAGAAAAATATAAAGGAAACTAAAGATATGAGGCAAAGATGCTCCATGTTGTTGAGATAAAGTATATAATGCCATAAATAAAGAAAGTGTATTAAGGCCCTAGTAAAAAGAAAGAGGATGGAGATATAGAGCTCAGCAGTGCCAAGCACATCATCACACTATTGAATATGTAGAGATGGACTTGTGAGAGACCCACGACTTGTCGCAAGAACAACTCATATGGTCTGCTTTGATATGGGCTATTCTATACAACTACCCATGCCGCCACCTATAGCAATAACTACTAGTACTAGCTCTTAAGTATAGTTGTCATAGGTTGAATTATAAATATTTTTTGCCTTTTTTTATTGCATTGTTGCCTAACACCTTCATTATTGTTCATGCTAGTATTTTGTCCTAGCATCTTTGCCTCATATCTTTAGTTTCCTTTATATTTTAAAGAAAAATATAAAGGAAACTAAAGATATGAGGCAAAGATTCTCCATGTGGTTGAGATAAAGTATATAATGCCATAAATAAAGAAAGTGTATCAAGGCCCAAGTAAAAAGAAAGAAGATGGAGATATAGAGCTCAATAGTGGCAAGTGCATCATCACACTATTGAATATGTAGAGATGGACTTGTGAGAGACCCACCACTTGTCGCAAGAACAACTCATATGGTCTACTTTGCTATGGGCTATTCTATACAACTACCCATGCCACCACCTATAGCAATAACTACTAGTACTAACTCTTAAGTATAGTTGTCATATGCTGAATTATAAATATTTTTTGCCTTCTTTATATGCACTGCTGCCTCTCACCTTCATTATTGTTCATGCTAGTATTTTGTCCTACCTCAAACTATTGCAGCATACTGAGCACCACATACTCAAAATTTCCTTTCAAGGTTGTAAAGCCACAAAATAGCTAAAGAAAAGCCATGAGGCTTTCTACACTTCTCAACGCTTAAATGTAATGGAAGCTCGCTCAGTAAAATGGTTGAAGTTCCTTGTATGGAATGGGGTCATAGATCATGAACCATGAACCATAGCCTCTCATACCTCCATGATGGAGTCTAGAATTAATCAATAAACATGTAATATCTCAAGAAGGGATAATTGAAACAAAGAAAGAGACTTGACCACTTCTATTCCCCATCGAGTAGTACATACAAGATAAGGTCCTTACATAGGATCAAGGGAGCTGCCTTTTTCTTAAAGCAAGGAGATTTCCTTACACTGACTCCATACATGCCCTTGACAAAGTTGGATGCATGTTCGCGTGCGTGTGTGTGCACGTGCGAACATGCGCACATGTGGGCAAGCATACACATGTATAACCAACTTCATGTTCCTTCATAAGGCACTCCTCGCGCTGCCTTATCTTTCCTATTAAATTCCCCCACATGTACATATACGAGAAGCGCACACATACACCAAGAAAGTGATCAAACTACTACATAAAATTGAAATTCGAAGGTTTACATGAGTGAGCGAGATTTTGATTCGCATAATTTCCTGGGAAACTGCAACACTAATTACCTCACTATGCCACGTGTTTGTGTGATATGAGGAATGACTTTCAAAAAAAGAGTTGATAGCAAAAAGAATTGGGATCAAAACTGCAGCCTCAAACAAAACATAAAAAGTAAACAATAAAGTTTCTGATTCACCTTTTTCACCTCCTCTTTGAAACTTTCCAATAATATCCATATTGAAGGGGTTTGAACATCAAATGAAAAAGTGATATGTCATCAGCTATTCCTTCTATTTTAGTCCCATACAGGCAATTTACAAAATTGAAAGGTGCGCTATGTGGTACAGTTAAAAATGTGACAGATAACTGCTGCGTCACTTCAGTTCACACACACTTTTTTTTTTTGTGGGAATACTTCAGTTCACACACACACTCAAAGTTTACAGCTTCAAGGCCAATGCTGCGAAATCATCATTTGATTCAGTTAAGTTCAGTGCTTGTGAAATGCCATGTCCTTTAAGATTTCTTTGCATTATAATTTATCTTCAGAAATCTTTCAGATGTACTCTCCTTGAGGAATTGAAATAACGTATTTTGCAACGGGCATCTGCCCAAAATATTCAATCTTTAAACAAGAGGACAAAAACCCAAACAAAGGATGATCTGCGCTCCTACATAGAAGACACAAAGCATAATCACTCATCATTTACCAATACAGCCTTCACGACCTCCTCAGGCAAGCCTTTCACTGCAGCCAAAAGGTGGCCCGCCCCAGGAATTTCATGGTACTGTACCCAAGGAAGCCGTCTATGCACATAGCGTTGAAGTAACACTGGAACTAAGCGATCATCATCCCCATGCCAAATATGAACAGAGCCTTCTTTGCCAGAGAAAGGATTTTCCAATTCACCAGGGTCAAATTCCCAAGTACCAAACATGTTCATTATGTCACGGTGTAAAGATTCATAAACACCCTGCTGAGTAGCTTCAACTTCGGCTTGCAGCTGCAAAATTCCAAAAGTTTCAGTGTGAGATTGCTGTACACGCTGCACTAAGAATATATAACCAAAATCTGCTCTCATCCATCATCTCTCTAGTCAAAACCTGATGCTCCACAGAATATTCTTTTTGTGGGGGAAAGAGGGCATACAGCAGAAAATGAAAAATGAAAGAGAGAGCTCAGGCAGGGAAGAAATGCACACAGGGAAGGCATTCATTGAGAAGATGTGAAGTAAAATGCAAAAGTGCATCAGCTTTCTTTAAACGAGCCAAAAGAAAATCATCCTTCAACGATTCAAAGAACCCTACTGCGAAATTATGCCTACATTGAAAGACTTCTTTGCATTCCCATGAAAAAGGAGATGGGTGCATATCTGAAATCTTTCATTTAAACATATGTCCAGTGCCTGGCCTTCTTCAGTCAATTCCTTGACATGTTTCAGAGGTGGAGAGCAGCCAAACACACATCAGCTTGACCACTGTCCCCCCTTTCTCTCTCTCTTTCTTTCCACTTCTGAAACATGTCAATTCCTTGACATGTTTCAGAAGTGGAGAGCAGCCAAAAACACTCTTCGTGCATATTGTAACCCCTACTTCCCTCAAAACACACATCAGCTCGACCACTGCCCCCCCCCCCCCCCTTTCTCTCTCTCTCTCTCTCTCTCTCTCTCTCAGGGCATTCAGATGGACCGTCCCCCCCCCCTTCTAGTATACTCTGGACTCCCCATCCCTCCAGATTCCACAAATGAGATCAACCACATCATACGGTTGGATTTACTTCATCTATAAGCATCACGGACTTGGGGAGGGGACCAAGAGTTTCCTACCAAAGATCCAGTTTTACTGAGACCACTTCCTGAGGGTATCAGATGATGAACTAATCATCAAGCACCAGTATCCGGAGGACAGGCAAGTTACCCATGCGCTTGTTGGAGATATCATAGCCAAAGAGTGTGTTGGTGTGTAGTACTATGTGATCTAGTACTAGTTCATGTGTGTGAGTCGTGTGTGAGTGCCATGTGTCATTATGGGACTTATCCCATATGCACTAGGTGCTAGTGTGTGAGTGAGTAGCCTATATAAGGCTTGTACTTCACTTATCTTGATATACTTGATGAATGAATGAAAGCCTATTTTATGTCTTCATTTGAGCATAATTTCCTCACACCCTAACCTTCTCTCTCTCTCTCTCTCTCTCTCTCTCCACCATGTTTCTAACATGGTGTTAGAGCCACCTTCCATAGCTGCCATGTCATCCTAGCCCTAACACTAATTCTGCTCAGCTCCTTCTTGTGCAGCCGCCTCTAGCTGTCTCTTCCTCTCAGCTCATTTCTGCCTCATTCTGTCTCCTCCATAGCCAACTGCCTCTCCATTTCTTGCTGCCTTCATAGCCTTTTCACTTCGGTTTGCTGCCTTTACAGCCTGCTGCCCCCTTCTTCACATCTTGCTGCCTCCATTCAGGAGCTCTTGGAGGTCTAGGCGTCCTTGACAGCCTGATAGCCTGCTGGTCAGCGCTTCCTTCAGGTCACATCTGCATATGTGGAGGTTTTCAACGCCAAAAACAGCCTTCTATTGCTGCTGCTGTAGAGTTGACCACCTGTGAGCACTTTGTGCAGCACTTCAAGCCCTTTGGAGGCATTTCTGACGTGTTTTGAGCTTGCTGCTGCATAACCACCTTCAGTAGAGGCATTTCTGAGCTGCTTTGAGGCCTTTACCACGTCTACATCAGCTGTCTTTTGCATCAGATAGCCGCTACAGCAAATCCAAGTGCTCTTGTGAGCCGTTTTGAGGGGTGTGGACCGGTTGCAGCACTCAGTTTCACATTTCGAGGCATATCTTTGCTGCTCTCTTTCGGGTTTACATTTGGAGTATCACTAAGCATTTATATTTGTTCTTTCGCACACAAGGAGATTGCTGTTCTGTTTTGAAGACCGTGACCAGCCCATTTCTTTGCTGGTTCTTCATCTTAGCTTGCTGCCCGCCTTAATGCAAGTCTTTGCCATCATGACTTCGTTGTCTTCTACTTCCTTGCTCGTGGAGAAGTTTAAGGGGGATGGATTTCCCACATGGCAAACTGAAATGCAGCTGCTCCTTATGCTTGAAGGCATTTGGAATGTTGTTGAGGATGACCAAGTTGAGTTACTTGATCAACAACTCCAACGGATTTGGAAGCAGCATAATGCTAAGGCCATTGCCCTCATTGGTCTTTGCTTAGCCGACTCTCTCATCCTTCATGTCGATTTCAAGTCGACAGCTAAGCAAATTTGGAATCGCCTCGAGACCTTGTTTGGTAATAAAATCACCAACTCTAAAGTTTTTCTAAAGCTCAAGTTTTATGATTTGAAAATGGAAGAGGGCGATGAGTTGAGTGATCATCTCGCTTGGTTTCAATCTCTTGTTCAACAACTTTCAAGTTTGAAGAGCGCAACTAAAATGAAGATAAGATGGCTGTCCTTATGAAGAGTATGCATGGAATTTCTCGTTTTGAGCATACTCTTGAAGTCCTTCGCCTTGCCACTACCACGTTTAATGATATGGCGGCACTCTTCATTGAGAAGGATAGTCGCAATAAGGAAGCCGCTCTTACCTCTCCTAGTAATCATGCATTTGCTTCCACAAGCAAATGGAAGACCAACGAGCACATTATTTGCAGGTTTTGTAAGAGGAAAGGACACATTGAAGCCCATTGCTTCAAGAAGAAGGAATAGGAACAAGAGAAGTATCATGCCAATCTTCTGGCTAAAGAAGAAGCTGAACCTAAGGAGCCCCCGAAGGAGATACATGCAACTATAGCAGAGGTTCAAGGTCTCTCTCTTGAAGACAAGCATCCTTTCGACCAGGGATGGGCTTTCTAGGCCCCTATGCTATGTGTGTTTGTGTTGAGTCAATAAAGGTTCTCAACCTTGAGTTGTCCCTCTAAACTGAATGCAATTGGAGTCAATAAGAGGTACTCTACCCTGGGTTGTCCCCCAAAAATGAATGTATTCTCTTTTACTTTGATTTGATGGTATTGACCACCCAGTTCAAAGTAAGGGGGGGTGATGAGTGATGGTCTACCCTTGCCGGTCGCAAGCTGACTGAGAAGTCGCTATCACACGGGAGGTGTTGGATAGTTGGACTTACTCTTTGCGGTGGAGGGGGGACCGGTCTATTCTTTGCGTGGTGGGTCTCACACTCTTTGCTTTGAAGGGAAGTGTTGGAGATATCATAGCCAAAGAGTGTATTGGTGTGTAGTACTAGGTGATCTAGTACTAGTTCATCTATGTGAGTCGTGTGTGAGTGCCACGTGTCATTATGGGACTTATCCCATATGCACTAGGTGCTAGTGTGTGAGTGAGTAGCCTATATAAGGCTTTTTACTTCACTTATCTTGATATACTTGATGAATGAATGAAAGCCTACTTTATGTCTTCATTTGAGCATCACACCCTAACCTTCTCTCTCTCTCTCTCTCTCTCTCTCTCTCTCTCAGACATGTTTCTAACAGTGCTGAGGATTGCCATAGGACAAATGCAAGTCTTGTCTCACCAGTTGAGGATCGAGGCAGGGAGGGCCATGGCACACCTTGAGAGCAGTGGATTTGCAGGTTATGCAAACTAGCAATAGTGGAGACAGAGGAGCACTTCTTATGCATTTGCCATGCTTATTATGAGATCCAAGGATGCTACCACCGCTTCTACCAGGAGGGGTGCAGATTTGGACCACTCTCCCGATTGATGTGTTGGCCTCTTTTTGATGGAGATGCGGCAGCTCAGGGAGACTCTGCTACTCCATACAGTCCTTGTTCCTTCTAGCTCTTTAAAGTTGTATTCAGCCCTCCCTGTCTTACATTGTTTCAATTATTGTTTTCCTCTTCGGAGGCCCACTACAATTCCTCCCTCTAATTCTCACACTCACTCCATGGTTCCACTTGTGTTTTGAAGTTCATTATTCTATCAGTTCAGATAGTAGTGAGCACGAGAGAGAGTAAGTTAGGCTATCTCCCTGTTGGATTAGTATCAGAGCTTCAGATTTTCTTTCCTAAGATAGGGAGGGTCAGCCCTCCCTATCTTTGGAGGCCCACTACATTTCCTCCCTCTAATTATCACACTCACTCCACAGCTCCACTTGTGTTTTGAAGTTCATTATTCTATCAGTTCAGATAGTAGTGAGCACGAGAGAGAGTAAGCTAGGCTATTTCCCTGTTGCATTGGTATCAGAGGTTCAGATTTTCTTTCCTAAGATAGGGAGGGCTGACCCTCCTATCTTCGGAGGCCCACTACATTTCCTCCCTCTAATTCTCACACTCACTCCACAGTTCCACTTGTGTTTTGAAGTTCATTATTCTATCAGTTCACATAGTAGTGAGCACGAGAGAGAGTAAGTAAGGCTATCTCCCTGTTGCATTCATATCAAAGCTTCAGATTTTCTTTCCTAAGATAGGGAGGGTCAGCCCTCCCTTTCAAGGACAGCCCCATTGTTTTATGATATAGACAAGATCCGGAAATGACACCAGTACAAATGAGAAGTCCAACACCAGTGGGGATGAGGGATCCGCTTCCCAAGCCCTGCCACCACAGAATATTGCATAGCCCTAGATGTATGCCATCATGGCCATGATGCATATTATGATGCAGATGCAGCGACAACAGTCTTTAACTGCATGGCTCAACTCTAGGAGATGTGTGATGATTACAAGCAGGCCCACAGAGAGAGCAGCTTGGGGAGGCAAAGGAAGAACATGATTGGGAGGCTCTAGAAACAATAGAACTCCAAGATCGAGAGGCATAGGAAGCCAAGGAATGTCGAGATCCGGAGCAAGCTGCCAGAGACCGTGAGGCTTAGGAAGCCAAGAAGCTTTGAGTGCTCGAGGCCCAGAAAGCCATGGAACGTCGAGATCGGGAATAGGTGAACAAAGACCATGAGGCTCAGGTTGCCGAAGAGCTCAAAGAGCGTATTGCTCAGGAGGAGGAGGAAGAACGAGAGCGTATTGCTTGGGAGGAAAAGGAAGAACGGGACCGGCAACTCCTCATTTCTCTATTCCAACCACATGGAGAAGGGGAGAGAGTCCAGCAATTCTTTTCTTGGGAAGCTCCACTTCATTCAGTACGATGGTAAGCAAGAACCTCTAGTGTTGACTTCGTGGCACAATCAGTTTGAAAGTTATCTTTTAGTTGTGCCTACAAATGACAATAAGCGGTGCATTCTAGCATCAATGCACCTCACATGCAAGGCGGTCACCTAGTGGCTCAAGTGGTAGAAGGACCACTACGATGTAGACGAGGAGGCACCTCTTTATAGGTGGATGGAGTTCGTAAAAGATATTCGATCATGGTTCTTGCCACCTCAGTAACTAGATAGGCTTCAAATTAATTTATATGAGCTGCGCCAAGGGGATATTGAGACGGTGAATCATTATGCCAGTAAGTTCGCTTAGATGTTCATACAGTTGCAACTGGAGGAAAATCGAAGCTGAGCGAGCTTCTCCATGGGCTGCGTTCAGACAACCAGAGGTATGTTGGTAGTTTCACGCCACGGGATTACGAAAGTACATACAAGCTTGCTCATAATTTCAAGTTCAAGCACAAGGGTCAAGGATCCAAGCAGATGTTCAAAGTCCCAAGATTCCACACTAGGTGATGGTAGGAATGGCAGAAGAAGAGCTGGATGGCGAAGGATAGCAACGGCTATGGCGGTACTTGGATGAGTCACACGAGCAACCTATGCCAAAGAGAACCGATGCTTCCATTGTCATGTGCCGAGTAATAAGAAAGAAGATTTCCCACACTACTAGAAGCTTCGCGAGGAAGGAGCCATATCAGGTGGTTCATCCACAGCTTCAACTCCTACGGGGACAACCTCAATGGTCATCAAGGAGCTTGAAGATCAGTCGAAGGGAGAGCCTCGTCAGTTTCCCAACATATTTCAGTTTTATGGCCAAAGTGGTGGTCAAAAGGTCCTTATCCTAGCAGATTCAGGAAGCTCCGAGGACATCATTTCCACCAAAGCAGCTAAGAAGGTCTAGTTGACTCTTATTCCATTGCCTTGAATGGCGCATTTTTGGGGCAGTAGATAGAGATCAACATGTAGGTCTCTTCAGTCACTCTGAAGATCTCAGGGTGGGTAGACAGTTGGCCACTCAAGGTCTTACCTACTCAAGCAGCGGACATCATCACGATGGTGGCACCAGTTCGAAGTCCGACCATTTGATTTCAGTAGTTTAGAAAGATCGAGTCAGGACCCAATAGGCCATAATACTACAACAAGACCAAGATGATTTCCTCACGACAAGTCTTCCTCCTTCCCTATCACCAATACACACAGAGGCGAATCACATTGAGCATCTTCCTGGATCATGACACAACAGCACGTATCCTTACCAAAAGTTAGGAGAAGACCCTAGGATTCAATTCCTTCAAATCAGGATTATGAGCTAGGTATTCAGATCATGATTCATGAGCCTCGGCAAAAGGGGATGCCACTAGTATCCTCAGCCCGTGGCATGCCAGATTGCCATGTGGACGGTCATGTCAGCAAACAGTCACGTCAACAGTCTACGGAGGCTGCCGGTCAACTGGTGCAAGCCCACATGCATCGCCACGTAGGCAACCACGTTAGCAAGTTGCCACGCAGGCAGCCATGTCATCCAGCCATACAGGCAAGCCTACACAGTCAATAGAATAGGCGCCACGTCAACCGACATAGTGCCACGCCATCAAGTACAATGATATGTCAACAATGCCAAGTGGCAATCAAGGTTCTAGTAGCTAGACGGTCAGTCAACTCAGTCCGGAGCAGGAATCAGGTCAGTAGGTGACCTACCAGCAAGTTCAGCCTGTTTCAGGGCCCAAAGGGGCCTATAAAAGGTAGCCGCCTTGGCCCTCGTTATTCATCCAATTACACGGCAGTTTGGGCTTCAGTCCTTAGCAGCCTTCATATGGATCAGCAGCAGTACAGGCCTAGGTTAGTCAACAGCAAATTTGCCCCAAGTCTACTAAAGACCGATGGGTCTATGAGACTGAAAGAAAACCTGATATAATGAGCAAAAGGGTGGAGCTACTGAGCGAGCATCCTAACCCATGCTAGAGAAAACAGTATAGACATAGTCAATGATACCATCATACATGTCACCCTAGTCATAAAACATCCTTGGCATCATCATCCCCATGGAAGATGAAGTTTGATCAGACGTCCCTGGCATCATCATCCCCATGGAAGATGAAGTCTGATCAAACGTCCAGATGCACCCCATGATGGACTAGGTAGTGTAGGCAAGAACCCCGTAATAAATCGTTGTCTACTATTTGGATGAGTGGTCCGTCGTGCCCTCTTGGTAGCTATCCAACGCCTGACAAGCGCCATAGTAACCCCCGTCGGCCGTACTCCAGGTCTGAAAATGAAAGAAATATCAGTGAGTGTGATCTATGCGTCCGTCCTCTGTCGAGTGTGCCGCATCTCGATCTCGGGGGTCCCTGCCTTTCCTGCTATCCGTGGCTGAGGGGGAAACACGCTATGACTGGAAGAACTCTGTGATCATACTCTAGGATAGACCAAGTAATGTCCCCTAATCTTGTCTCGGTGATTTGATGAGATGCTCCCTATGTCGGACCGCCTCGTGAATGAAAGCAGCCAAGCATCTTTGGTCTAGGTATGAGAGGAACCCTTTGATTTCACCTCATGTGAAACGTTCTCTTTCTTCTTTTTGCAGATTCACAGACGAAATTCACGGGCGCTCGCATCCCGAATATCCTCCCAGCCTATCTCATGGATGGCATGCTCACAAAGATACGTAACTTTATTTCCTTTATGCCTATCCACAAGCCCTCGGTTCCCTAGATGGTTCCCTCTGCCACATGTCATCATTTTAGACCTTTAGCTTGGTACACCATTTACTCCTCTCTTGGGGCACAATCAAAACATTTGCCCCTTGGCATTTTTACACATTTAGGTGCACCTAGGCCTTAGCACTCAGAACCACCTAGTCGATGCCAATACACCCTCACCTAGGACCTTGGCAGTTACTTCCCTTGACCATTTTATTTACACACATAAAATATTACAAAAGTCGGTCATCGAAGAGAAAATGCCCATCGATCTTTCTGAGGTCATGCTATCTCGGCTAGAGCATAACATTCCTTCCCTCTTCAAGCATCAGCGTCCTCGATGATGAAATCTGGGAACACTCTCCGTAACGGTATACGGATTCCCAGGTAGCTTCTGATAGAGGTAGACCATGCCATGCAACCAACAAAGTGGGTATCTTCTGATTGCGCACTTGCATTGTTCCTCGGTCCAGGATTCTTGTTGGTTTGCGTCTTGCATTATCCTCTATCTCCTGAAACAAAACAACACCTTCGATTAGTGAGTCACTAGTATGCAAAAATTTCTTTAAACGAGAAACATGAAACACTGGGTGCACCTTACACCCCGGTGGCAATTCTAATTTATAGGCTACCTTGCCTATTCTTTTTAGAATTAACCATGGCCCATAATATCGAGGTGATAACTTAGCACACTCTCCTACAGTCAAAGACTTAGAGTGCGAAGAAACTCTGAGAAAAACTTTTTCTCCTTCCTTAAATTCTCTAGTGAATCGGTTTACATCCGCATACGCCTTAGCTCTATCCATAGCTTGGCGGATGTTTGCTCTTGCAAGTGCTAGCATCTCCCGCATCTGAACCACAAAGTTCGCGGCACTAGGCACTTTCTGAGGCACTCCAACTATAGTTGGATTCGCTGGCCTATAACCATAGTTCAGTTCAAACGGACTGAACCCTGTAGAAGAATGTTTTCTATCATTGTAGGCAAATCCAACAATGGCAACCACTTGTCCCATGTATGTTGCCTCAATGACACATATGCTGTAAGCATATCCTTTAAAATTTGGTTGATTCTTTCCGTCTGACCATCTGTTTCTGGATGATCCCCACTACTCATTCCCAACTCAGTCCTTAGTGTCTCAAATACCGTTGTCCAAAAATGACCGGTAAATTTGACATCTCTGTCTGACACTATGGATTTGGGTAATCCATGCAGACGAAATATATGTCTAATAAACAAATCCGCCACTTGCGGGGCACTAACAGATTCTCTAGTTGGAATGAAGTGAGCCATCTTGGTAAGACGATCAACCACCACAAGGATAGAATCATATCCACCTTGTGTCGTAGGCAATCCTACAATAAAGTCCATGGAAATGCTCTCCCACTTACTTAGTGGTATCTCCAAGGGTTGTAAAAGTCCGAGTGGCTTTACCCGTTTTGCCTTACTTACTTGACACGAAAAACAACGTGTCACATATTCATGAATATGCTTTTTCATCTTTGGCCAAAAGAAATCTCGCTTCACGAGATCATATGTCTTCTCGACTCCTGGATGTCCCGCACATGGGCTATCATGGCATTGTCAAATGACTCTCTGCCTGAGATCATTCTGATTAGGTACTACTACCTTGCCATTTCTTTTCAGCATACCATCCCTTATGGTATATCTTGCATAAGTTTGGCCTTTTCTGGATGCCAGGTCATCCTTTTTCCCGGGTTTCAATATATGAGCCTTAGGCCATAGGCTCTAGACGAACTCGTCCACCTTTTGAGTTTCTCTAATCTCGGCCATTAGAGCACTTTCTAACACCGTGAAACTCATGTTATACTTAATGCGTGACAACGCATCGGCAACTTTATTATCCTTGCCTCTTCGGTACCGAATCGTCAAATTAAACTCCTGCATGAGTTCTGCCCACCTAGCTTGGCGGCCTCTCAAGTCAGGTTGTTTATAAAAATGTTTCAGAGTATCATGATCAACATCCACATAAAACTCTGATCCATACAAATAATGTCTCCATGTTTTCAAAGCATGGACAACAGCATACAACTCCAATTCATGAGTTGGCCAATTTCATTGAAAGGGATGCAGCTTCTTGCTTTCAAAGGCTACTGGCCTTCCCTCTTGGAGGAGAACTGCTCCTACCGCAATGCCACTTGCATCGGTTTCAAGGAACAACGGTTTCTGGGGATCAACTATTTTTAACACCGGTCCTGTGACCACAGCTTGTTTTATGGTGTTAAAACTTTCTTGTTGATTCTGTCCCCATATAAAAGGTACTTTATTAGAGGTCAAATCAGTCAATGGCGATACTATTTCGAAATATCCTTTGATATGCTTTCGATAAAATTGGGCAAATCCCAAGATGATCGCAAAGCGGTCAAACTCTGAGGGATTGGCTAAGTCAGTATCGCAGCCACTTTCTTTGGATCCATTTCTACCCCCTCTTGAGTAATTATGAATCCTAAATATTCAAGTCTAACCATACACAGTATAGTTTTCTTTTTATTTACATAAAGACTGGCTTTCTTCAAAGTACTGAACACTACTCTTAAGTGTTCGCAATGTTCAGTAATACTTTTACTGAATACCAGAATATCGTCATTAAAGTTACTACAAACTTTCCGATACACGGACGTAGTAAATCGTTCATAAGCATGACGAATGTAGCTGGAGCATTGGTAAGTCCAAAGGGCATTACCAAAAACTCATAATGACCAAACTTGCTTCTAAAAGCGGTTTTATGCACATCCTCGGCTCTAATACGGATCTGATGGTAGCCACACTTAAGATCTATCTTACTGAAAATTACGGCCCCATGCAATGCATCTAGTAAATCATCGATCCGAGCCATCGGATACCTGTGCTTAATAGTGATATTATTCAATGCTCTGTAATCTATACAGAGGCGAAAAGTATCATCTTTCTTCCTCTTTAATATCACTGGCGAAGCAAAAGGTGAAAAACTGGGTTGAATCTGCCCCAGCTTGAGGTATTCTTGCAGTTGTCTTCGCACCTCAGCTTCTTCTGTAAGCTTAATCTATAGGGAGGTCTATTTACAGGTTCTGCCCCCGGGATAAGCTCAATTTTATGCTGAACATTCCACTCTAGAGGTAACCCATAAGGTAACTCATCCCTAGAACAATCAGAGAACTTCTCCGATATCTCTTTAGCCAACTTGGCCATTTTCCCAGCTTGGGTAGCCTCAGTGCTAGCCGATGCATCATCAATCGACTCTACCGATGCTATATACAGACACAGAAACTCTTTCGGAGTCTTCCGAATTTCCATGGCTGAAATCAATGGTCCTCGAGGTAAATCCTTTTCACCTCGCAAAACATATTCTACCCCGTTCATCTTGAACTGGTAAATATGCTTTTTCCAATCAATGGCTGGATTTTTCCAAAAATGCCAAGCCATGCCTAGGGCTATATCTACGTGAGCAAGCCTGGTCAACTCAAAGTCCAGCTTCTCAACATAGTCATGAATTCGAAGTTCCAATTGGGTAACCCTTTGGTCCCATACTTCAGTTGAACTTCCGTCCGCCATCCTGACTGTATAAGCATAGTCCGACGGACTAGTTTTCAACTTGAGCCTCTTAATAAGCTTCGAGTTAATTACATTGTGCGTTGACGCTGAGTCAAACAACACAATCACATCATGATTGGCTACTTGCCCTTTCACTTTAATTAACTCGGGCTCATCGAAAACCGTATACCCCGTTGCTGTGGGCTTTGAAAGGATGTTATCAGGTGCACCGCTTACTAACTTAGTAACAGAAACACTTAACAACACAAGTACTAACCTCTGAGAAGGTCCCGCCAATTGCATCTGCATATGTTCTGCATTGGGACTCTCCTGCATTTCCACGTCGCATTCAGATATTATCATATTGGCCGTGCGACGGTCTTTGTTTAGTGGACAATCTTTCCACTGATGTTGCTAAAGGCAACCGAAGCACAATCCTTCTTTTCTAGCTTTTTCTTTTTGCTCAGGGGTCAACGAGGACTTTGACCAAGCCCGGACTGCCATTGGAGTTACTTTTCTTTTCACCCCAACGGTGGTACTTGTCTTTGCTTGTCCCTCAACTGGCTTCACCTGCTTGGTTTGGCCACTTGGCTACGAGACACTTGTCTTTGAAGTCCATTTCCTCTGAAATCCCCCTTTTCTCGGGTACTCATGCTGAGTCCCTGCCTGCACAAACCCACTAGGTCTGCCCGTGGCTTCAGGGCTACTGCAATAGATTCATCTAATGTAGTCACATATCTAGCCCGAACTTCCATTTTAATCTTGTCATTCAGTCCATAGATATAGTCTTTCAACTGAACTGACATAGGGAGAGGGTCTGTTATTTTCATAACACATTCCCTGAACTTCTCAGTGTACTTTGCCACCGACAAATTCCTCTGGCGAAGGTTTCTATAAGCATCCCAAGCTCGGGACTCTTCGTCAGGTGGAAGAAAGTGTTTCTTAAATTCAGCCTTAAACCCTTCCCAGGTGGTAGGGGCAACTTGATCTTTCTGATGCTTTATCTACCATCTATCTGATGCCTCAATAAACAGGTGAGTGGTCTCGCGGATTTCCTTTAGATCAGATCTGATTTCACAAATGGCGAAGGCTTCTTCCCACTTGTGTAACCAAACCTCGATCACATCAGAACTGCGCTCAGTCATCCGACCGGCATACTTCTCCGGTCTATAGTTGGCAATATTAGGTACCTTGACCTTCGCACGCTCTGATGAGTGTATACTGGGCTCTGGCTCTGCTAGAGCTTTGCCCTTTTCATTTCTAGATGGTATAGCTGATAAGGCTTGCACCATCTCTCTAATTTCATTTTGACCAGCGTTCACTTGAAGCTGCTGGTTCATGATCTGTTGTAAAGCATCTTCTAATACAGAAATCCTACCCACCAGAGTAGGTGTTGTGTGATGGGACACTTGTTGTGTAGACCGTGCTCTAGATTCACCAGGATTCACCCTCGAATCTTGTCCCTCTGCCTCCATTCTTTCAAAAGGGAAAATAGATTTATTTATTTTTCACTTCAGATTCCCCTTTGCTGTACAGGAATAATAAACTGCAAATTGAAAATTTGTATAGAAGGGAAAAGAACTGCTCCCTGGAAGCTCCACGTAATTCGAGTTCCTTCAGCCAGCCCGAGTTTCTACTGCTCCATAGCCGAATTTGGACGCCCTTCTTTCTTGCCCTCACCCAAGCTATTCGCTTTCAAAGAGATAGCACCTCAATATCGTGAAAATAATTTCAAGCAGGTGCTCCGAATTGAATCAGCCTGGTCTTCTGTTTCAGAATCAGCCTCAGCCCACGGGCTATTTACGTGACCACAATCCAGATGCGCGACCACCATGAAGAACTGCTCGATGGCCCATCGATTGAACCAAATCCGCTCTTCCACGCTACTAAGATAACCTCCGCTCTTTGCCTGATGCCAACGGACGATTTACTTCTCTGGTCCTAAACTCACCGTAAACCAGTGGGCGTCTCTCAACTTCAGCCAAAAAAATCCCGCTCGATGGTGACGTATGGGCAGCGGTATGACTAGATGGATGGCTTGACGGCGAGGCGTGGGTCAATGACTCCACGAAATAATCCTGCACTCTGTTCTATTCACAACAGGTGCTGAAGCAATCGGGTCGTCAACTTTGGAACAGTAGGCGTAGATACTTTGCTTGTCTGCAACTCTCTACATTTCCGTCGTCACATGCCCTGCACTCCCTTCATACGTAATCCCCTCGTCCACCTGAGCGCTCTGGTACCAAATGAAACGTTCTCTTTCTTCTTTTTGCAGATTCACAGACGAAATTCACAGGCGCTGGCATCCCGAATATCCTCCCAGCCTATCTCATGGATGGCATGCTCACAAAGATACGTAACTTTATTTCCTTTATGCCTATCCACAAGCCCTCAGTTCCCTAGATGGTTCCCTCTGCCACATGTCATCATTTTAGACCTTTAGCTTGGTAAACCATTTACCCCTCTCTTGGGGCACAATTAAAACATTTTCCCCTTGGCATTTTTACACATTTAGGTGCACCTAGGCCTTAGCACTCAGAACCACCTGGTCGATGCCAATACACCCTCACCTAGGACCTTGGTAGTTACTTCCCTTGACCATTTTATTTACACACATAAAATATTACAGAAGTCGGTCATCTCAAGAAAATGCCCACCGATCTTTCCGAGGTCATGCTATCTCGGCTAGAGCATAACATCATGCGATCACATAGTGTGCACATACGACTCTTTGGGGACATCTACTCGACCACTCTCAATACGGAGTGGGTGCGATGACACACGGAACTGTCCAATGGCAGCCCTGAGTGAGAGTGGTAGGTGAATCTCGGTGTACCCTAGTGGGATAATGAGACCCTCCTTAGAAATGTGCAGGCAGTGGTCTCGATAGAAACTGAGCTTCATAGGAAGCTGTAAGAGATCCTCCCGGATGATCAAGTGGAGCTCATTAGACAAACGCGCATTAATGCTGTACTGAAAGGGTGGCAGCCTGTCTATACAGAAACCCAGTCTCTCAAACCATCTACATGTGTATGCATACCAGCATCTCTGATCACCTTGAGCTGCCAGTGCCATAGAAGATGCTAATGCCAACCAAGGTGACCTGTGTCGCCCTGCAATATAGGAGCCATATGCTCGCACGCGTGACGTGGTATAGATATTGTTAATCTGAAAAGAGGAAATCTAACTGCAATCGAGAAGCCCAGAACCCAACCTGAATGATCTGAAGAGGAACACATGGCTTACTGTGGATCATCCGTGACAACAAGAGAGCCTGTAATCTCTCCACCTTAGTCCACTCTGTGTCGGATAGATTTGGCCCCCAGCAAATGCTGTCGTACATGCCCGCAGGTCGGACCAAGGAGTCAAAAAGGAGAACCTTGGTCTGCGGGTCCTGAAAATGTGAATGGAAGCACTGTCTCTCTAGTCGGGCAAGGGAGGCGTATCCTCTACTCAGACGGGCCTCCTCATCGTGAAGATAAGTCGAGAGAATAGGACCCCAAGGTAAGTATATGATGAGACAATCTCAACTAGTGCCCCGTCAAATGTCAACTGCTCTCTGTGTGCGGCTGCCCTGGAGGTGTTGTGAAGATCATAACCTTGGTTTTACCCAGGTGACCTTCAAATCATGGGACTCGCAAAAAGCTAGTAGTGCAACTAGATGTCTCTCGAGCCCCTCAACAAACGAGGATAAAAGTACCACATCATCAGCGTACAATAGAATCTGGAGCATGTAGCCGGCGAGAGAGCAACCAGCTCCTCCTAGGGCCCTCATAAAAGACTCAAGCTCGTCTATATAAAGGCCAAACAAGGTCGGTGAAAGTGGGTAACCTTGTTTGACCCCAGTGATGCTCATGATCTCTCTCTACCCTCCCCCTCTCTCACACCATCAATGGCAATGGATCACCCTTTTAGATGCAGCATGCAAGGTCTAAGCCAAGGTCTTGAGTCTCCATCTCTGGCCACTACTCTGAAACCTCATTCACTTCATGCAAATCTGATGCAGAATACTAGACAATATATTCACATTCTAGCAGGCCACTCATTGGCACATTGTCGCAGCCTTTAGCGATCCTCCTCTCGGATTTTAAGAAGACCTATGGTAGATTGCATTTCTCCACATGGATCCAAGAGAACTTGGCACTTCACTCACGAATGAACAAGTCAAATCCTCTAGGGAGGGCACTGGCATGGCCTTCTCTCTTTCTGATTCCGGTTAATAGAGCTGCCCCTAGCTTCCTCTCTGTTTGCGAGGGCCCTCAGATAGTAGGGCCCTGGCTTGGTAGGGATGCATCTACTTATCCAGCAAGAGCAAGATCTAGTGGATAGAGTTCACAAACAACGCAGTTCAATTGACGAGTAGCGCTCTAACTGATTGAACCATGACAGAAGCAAGTTTGTTGTTTATCAAGACATATAATTATGGTATTTCCCATTTCCTTGCAGGATTTGCCTATCCAAAAATTTCCCACAAAGAACACATAATAAATTTATAATGCATGCCCTAAGGCTGGCTTCCATACATGTTGATGTACAAAATTGCATGAGATGAATATTAAATTCACATTGTTAAATGAGCACAGAGACATGGGTGCATACATGTATGCGTGCATGCGGTGTGTGCCTGTGCATGTGTGCGCATGGGGCCAGGAGAGAGGGGGCAGAGAGTGGCGGGCGGCCCCGATGATGGAAGAGAGAGAGAGAGAGAGAGAGAGAGAGAGAGAGAGAGAGAGAGAGAGAGAGACCTCAGAAGCAGGTCTTGGTCTTTTGTATAGAATCTCTTTGTCCATTTCATTCAAAAATTCCAACTTTCTGTCTATTGCACTTGTTCTGGGAAACAGTCTTTGTGTATTCCACCAATAGATCAGCCAAGGTGCATAGTGGGCGATACCTATGGCTACTTGGTCCCGTAGTGGTTGTAGACGGTAGGCCTTCATGGCTTCAGATAATGGTATACCTGACCACCAATAATTGGTTACAGGAGCCAACATTCCAACCCCAGCCAACCTGCATTCGTGAGATACCTTAGATTTTGCTTTACTTCATGCCAGTAAGACCATTAAACCATGTAACAAGCTGGTTTTAGACTCTGTACCTGTGGGGTATATACTTTAAGCAAGCCCATGCAGAATACCCTCCAATAGAAGTTGCCAAAACATAGAATTTGGGCCCAAGGTCCAAAACATCAGCAAGCTCCTGAATGTCAAAAGCTTCACTTCTGATTGTTCGACCTGGGTTGGGATCACTCTGTCCATAGCCTGCCCTGTCGAACCCAACAAAATACACACCAAGCTCCTCTACAAGATCCTGCAACATACAATAGACAATGCCTAGAATCTTAATGCAAAAGTCCATCGTTTACGTCGTTTATGCATTAGTATTGTCGATCTCATCAAACACCCAGGTAAAACATTCTATTTCATTGATCCCCAGAAAGAAGCCCCAAAATTGTCTACCAAATCCACAACACAAGAGCAAAGCTGGAAAACTGGTGTATGAACATTCCAATTATATGCCACATGAAGAGAGTTCAGCAGCTTCTGTTTTTTACTAAAGAGACAAAAACTAAAAGTTGGTGGAGATGTAAGAATGTTTAGAAACTGATGTAACAATCTAACACTTGGTGATGTAAGAACGTTTAGAACCTGATTAATGTGTCCTTTTTTCATTAGCCACAACATGGTCTAGTTAAATTTTTCTTAATACAATCAACGTGTAAATTGCTTTCCCACCTGAGATAAAGGTAGGAAATCTTTTCGGGATCGATAAAATCCATGAACCATCACAACCTTGTATTTTGCTTTCTCCTTTGGAACCCCTGCTTCCTCGTAAGCCAAATGGCGCCCATTCTTTAGCTGAATTCGTGGAGCAGTCACTGGTGGTCCAAGAGGTGTGCCGCATATTGTTGGAGGTGGAGGTTGAAGAGCTTTGTAAAACCATGCGACGAGGATGGTTAACTGTATAAGGAACAATTTCCACCAGAACCCTGTTTCAAAGTAAGTCCAATAATAAGTTTTACCACAACCTTTTCAACAACCCAATCTATGCAACTAGTAAGTGATCTGACAGAAATATCAATTAAAAGCGAGCAGGCATCAACACCATCTGAAGGAGCAACACCAGACTTCCCCTTGGGTGTCATCACCAATTTCTCAAAAAAGGATGAATCATTTTTTGTTAGGTCAAGCGTCTATAACCATCAAATAATATGACAGTCACTATCAACGTACCAGAAATACATAAAGGATGGCAGTAGAGCAAAAAATTCCCCCATCCCAGACATCTTGACTTGGATTACATTTCTAAGAGACCGGTTAAGTAGTCCATGTATAAATTTTACCAAGGGAACATTGCACTAAGGAACACCCTTGGAGGAAACTTTCACCGATGCCTTGCCAAACAGGGAGCTCCAAAGGACATGTGATTTATATAGCATATTCTAGTTTCCCCTTCCAGGTTTGAAAGGCACCATGGAAAATTACAAACGCTTGGAAGTACAAATTCCCTATCCAAACGGGATTTTCAGATATCCTTTACCTCACCAATGAAACCTCAGCAAAAGGCTATTAGAGCCTTGCCTGGAAATGGTGATTGGGCTTATAAAACTCCCTATGCAATAAATAATGTACACAAAACTCAATAAGAGGCTTAGCCATGTAGCTTGAAAATTTCCACTATAATACTAGGAACTATGTCTGTGGGCGAAAGGGATAATGCAGTAGCTGCCTGCTTGCCTCCCAACAATACACCATTGCCAATGTGATGATGTTTTTTGCTAGGTCAAGTGTATTGAGAATTGGCCTAAAGCCCACCTTTAGGATGTAAAGGGGACACAACGTTGGTGGAAAATATGCCCAAATTGGAGGATTGAGCGGCCTTGGACCCTGTGTCGGCATATTATTACTACTTGTGACACAATGGATTTGTTATCCCACACATCTGGAGTGCTTATTGGGTACCCCGAATGCATGGAATTGAGGCTCTCAAACCTTCCCAAGCCCTTTCACCATTGAGTGGACTTGAGGTTGAGATATGGAGTGCTAGAAGGTTGTTAGGATCCCATTCTTTGCTCTCAAGCACCTAAATGGTGCATTATTGGTATCCATCTTTTAGTGGGTTCCTGTCATGACAAGAAATCCGTGATTCGTAGACATTAAAACATTATTATATATTATACGCCAATGGTGTAACATGTATTTGTATTTATGATGGATACCAACCTAATTATTATGCCGGTGGATCATCTAAGTAGATAGGACTAGTCAGGCTTTGGATGTAAGAAACATAAGCCAAGGCATCCATGGCACCAAGACCGTTTTTGTAAAAGGGAAAGGCAAAGCATCCAAGTAGGAGGGTGGGGCTTCTGCCTCCTCATCCCAAGAATCTGAGGTAAATATAGAACCAAGAGTAAATGTTATCCATTCAGCCAACACGGGTGTATGGATGTGTGAACTGGATAGAGAGTAGGTATATTCATTGTAGAGTATGGATAGAGAATATAGAATTTTCTCCTCCATGTAGGGTGAATTATAGGATGAATAGGCTGAAATAGAAGAGCTGCAAAAAGAGAGTGATGATCTATAGTCTCTATAGACTAAGAAGCTTCCCATCGCAAAATCATCTATGGTCAAGGTCTACCTAGTTCAATAACACATTTGGGTGAGAGAATCTTTTTAATACTAACCAATTTGTTGCGAATATGTCTCAGCTTATCGACCAGGTTATTATGAAGAGATTTCAGCAGTTTGGTATTCAGAAGAGGATTCTAAGCTTGAAGAGATATTGAAGAGGCACTGCAGTGGTACTTCTGCATTTCGAATATTCAGCATCAAGAGGAACCAGAACTTGAAGATGAGATTTGAGTTCTCTCTCACTCTTCCAAACCTAAACTTCATTACATTCATCCACTACTCTATCTCCCCTATTCCCCTTGCTTCCTTACATTGTATCAGAGCCACGACAACTCTCAGCCAAGGCCCAAACCCTACAAATTAACAGTTTAACTGCCCTACTTCTCACATAAAGGTAGTGCAAGGACCCAAACTAAGGACTCTTCTCTCGAACAAATAAGTTTGCTGCAACTTGGTTTTCCACCATCAGCAAATTGGTTGGTGAGGCTGGAACAAGCTTATGATACAAGGAAGGATAAGCAGAAGTGTGGCATTCAAGCCTTGTCAACACTTGCATTTCAGACTGGTTGATTCGTCGAAGCCACATGTACCATTAACGCATTGGACCTTAACAAAATTGTAAAATTCCCAAATGAAGCCCAAACTCCATTCGTAGTAGCTTACTAGCGTACCTCTATAAACAAGTTCATCCCCCCATTACAGAAAAGACGTGAGCACACCATAGAAACAAGGCTCTGCAGCCAACCTCTTTTGTGTAGACTAAGGAGCTGTAAATACTTACTCCTCACATAAAACATCCAGTAGCTTACTAGCATACCTCTATAAACAAGTTCATCCCCCCATTACAGAAAAGACGTGAGCACACCATAGAAACAAGGCTCTGCAGCCAACCTCTTTTGTGTAGACTAAGGAGCTGTAACTACTTACTCCTCACATGAAACATCCAGTCAACATTATACTTGGTATCCAGTTTAGCTTTGGCAAATTTTATCATGATTGAAAAACAATCGACTGCTAATTAGGTGGTAAGCCACTACTATCTCACAATTCACAGGTTCCTCTATACCCAATTCCACCAGATCGCAATCCTCAGCTTCATTCCATGACACATGTAACTCAAACAAGAGGCACACGTGCCTAGAGCACTGCCCCCAAGTGGCTGAGTTGTTCCGCTTTCAAAGGGCCTCCAATTAGCAACTTTCTAGTAGCTAGAGCTCTGCTCCGCTAGGGGCAGTGCTAACAAATATGAGATGAAAATCTAAATAGAGCTGGTAGACTTATAAGCCTGGAACTCCCAGATATCTACAGTCATATGACATCAAAAGCACATGCTTTCAAGTAGCTTTCTTTTCTTGCTCAAAGAGACTTCTTCCCGCCTCTTATTGCCACTCGTTACTTTTATCCTCAAGTTAGATTTGCACCTGAAATCATATGTTACTACATTCACTCTCACTAAGGAAAGTCGTTTCTTTACATAAGACACCATGATACAGACTGCGTGCCGGGTACGGATGCTGGATTCAACAGCATGTATGCATGTAGAAACAACGGATGTTGTACATAACCAGACGATATCAGTTTGGAAATATGCAGGTGGAAGAAGCCTCGTCAGGGTTTTTTTTTCAAAACTTGACCAATAAGTTGGCACTTCTTAAACCATATACGGTGTTTTTTGTTTCTTCAATCAATGCGTAGACCAATGTTGGAGAACGGATGTTCAAGATATCCACCAACTCGGAGATGCTAACACCCCAAAGGACAATGTTCAAAAGAATGCCTGCAGCAAAGCCACTCATGAACCCTATTGCACGATCTGTGGGCATTAGAAACCGGGTTCAAGAGCGCATTCTGGTCTGCCCAGCAGAAGAATTTAACGCATAGTATTTTCTCGAATGCAAGTCGATAAACAACGTCGCTGAATACATAAACCTCGATATGCGTTGCGACCAGTCTAGAGAACGCGAGACTGACTGGAATGTCAATCGCACTTACAAGCCTCGGGCAAGCGATAGAGTATCCCGACGTGAAAGTTAGCACACTCTTTCCTACCTTTCGCGATGGCGTCATTAAAGCTACGATTGACGTCAGTAGGGCATCGATGTGAAGCTTCATTTTTCAAGAACTCGTTCTTCACATGTTCTGGGTGGACAGTAGAAAGGGATTAGCCAAAAGAGAGGACGAGGAAATGGACAGAGATTTGATGTCAGCCACGTACCTGCCTTGCAGCAACCACTACAACATCCCTTCTTGTCACTGTTTTTGCGAGTATGGGCACGCGCTGAAGCCGCAGACACTCGGGCCATTGCGGATGGTTGTACGCTGCAAAAGGACTGCGCAAGGCGTGGGCACAAAAGGAGCTTCAAAATGCCGGCGCGGCGGCCATTCTGGGAGGTGCAGAGCTGCGGGGAAAGACAGCCCAACAAAGGTCTGAGCGCCCGCGCCGCAAAACCAAATCAAACGAATCGAGCTATCAAGGTAGGAAACAATCTCTGGCAATGTACAGTCGATTGAAAGAAGAGTTTACCTACGGAAGGTAAGGTGGGATATTCAAAACACGCATCTAAGATAATGACAGTGCAACGCAGCGTTTTGGAAGACAAGCGGCAGCTTTTCAACTGCGACAGTAAGATCAAACTTTTTGCATGTAAACTTCAAAGTTCACAAGGGACATGATTGGACAAAAACCATCAGACACGACATCAACTCAGAAGAAACTGATCACATTTCCCTCCGTCTCTGAAATCAAAATTTACCGCTGCAGCCTGCTTCTTTCACTCTTGCATCCTTCTGCCAATTGAATCACCCATCTCCACCTTTCTTTCACTCAAATCACAGATCTACTCAGCTCTCCTTTCGCTCTTGCATCCTTCTTCCAATTCAATCCACCTTTCTTTCACTACAATCAAGATCTACTCACCTCTATGCTGCATCCTGCCTTCTGCTAATTGAATCAGAGATCTAAACCTTTCTTTCACTAAATCAATACCTACTGAGCACTCAACTGCAGCCTGCTTCTCTCACTCTTGCCAATTGAATCCGACACCATAACCTTTCTTTCACCAAAATCAAGTTCTACTGAGCAGTAAGCTGCAGCCTGCTTCTTTCACTCTTGCATCCTTTTGCCAATTGAATCACCGATCTGAACCTTTCTTTCACTGTTCAAACTCCAAAGTTTAGTTCTGTGCATCAGAAACAACTGCCCCTGGGGTCTGTTTCATCTCCCACAGTTGCTACAGGACCTTCTGTTTGACCTCCCACAGTTGCTACAAAACTTTCTAAGGCCCATTTGTTCTTCTATCAAAACTTACCATGACAGACTCTCCATTGGAGACCTACTACAGTCAGCCACAATTGATATTGTTCTTTTACCGAAGCTTCATTTGGTGTGCATGATCTGTCATTCTTTCTTAGACTTTTCATTAAGAGACTCCATCTTTGCATGTGAGGATCTCATCAACCACGCTGGTGCATTTGGCATGACAATATTTCAATGAGCTTATATATGTTTTGGTTCTCTTCATCTTGGCATTTTGGAATTTAAAACAAGATTGTGGAATCACTAAGCCCTCTTACATGTAGACAATTATCAATAACGGAGCTACGAAGAGGATAGGGGAAGATTTTCTCTAGCCATAAGTGTCAGATTTAAGGTGTCTTTCTCTTCAATTCAACTAGCCAAACTGAGAAGGCCACCTTGACCAACTAGAAACTTAGGCCAAATTCAGTATCTTGCATAGTAGCATAGCAAAGGCTAGAAAACTGAACGCAATTGTTACACACGCATGAAGTATTTAGAGTGTTGAGATTTCAAAGAGCTTGTGTGCTTTCATTCCATCGAGACTTCAGGTTTGATTCAACAAAAACCTTAGTAAGCATACACACATATCAAGGAAAAATATAGCAACAAAACCCTCCTAGAATAGCCAACTAAATGAAAATTTAGGGGACCACATCAAAGTCCTCAACCTAGTACAACAATTAGCTAGATACATACTCGTAGCATAGTATGAATCTTTTTCTTAATAATTTTTTGTACGTAAGAGCCACAATCTACTTGGTAGTGGTGTTCAATCCCATAAACCCTAAAGGACCTCAAGCAGACTTTTATACAATCATATCATATCATATCATCTCTCTCTCTCTCTCTCTCTCTCTCTCTCTCGCACGCACGCACACATCATATTTATACCACGAGCTTCATTATTGGTTCTAATAGTTTCACACATATGTACACTCCTCATTTCAATGTAAGTTTTTTGAAATATTTTCTTTATTTTTTGGCCCAAAGATCATGTATTATGAATTATTGGCTTGGTCAGAATGGATTGAATAGATTTTATTTATAATTAGAATCATTGTCTCACGACCTTTTATTTAAAAAAAATCTTATTCTTAACATTTTTTATATAGAAGAAAATCTCAAATATTAGATTTCTTTTGAGGACACTATCTACCAAAACTATAAACTACCCTTATTACGCTTCCCCACACACAGACCCCATGATTGATTGAAAGTGCATGCTATTAAGGTAGCTATACTTGGCATTACCTTTCTGGCTTGCACATGAGCTCCCACATGTTAAGTCTCAAGGAGATATTCAAAATAAGATATTCTATATTTGTGTTTGTGCCATTTCTTTCTGGGTTGCACAAGAGTTCCCATATGTTAAGTCTCAAGGAGATATTCCAAATTAGATATTCTTTATTTGTGATTATGCAATTCCTATTAATTTTGCCACAAGACTCATTCTTTTCCTAGTCCAAAAAAGAAAGTCATACGAACTATCAATATCTTTATTATCTTTGTGACTATGTGCTTCCTTAAATGGTTTAAGATATTATTTGGACTAAAGAATCTCTTGGCCCAAGATGGATGAAACTTGAACAATTATTTGACTAAGTGACGATATTATCCCTTAAATGGCTTTAGATATTATTTGGACCAAAAAAGCTGTAGGCCCAAGATGTATGGAAGTTGAACAATCAGTTGACTAGGAAGACTTGCCTAATATTTCATAGCTCTCTTTTAGCTGAAGAAGTGTCCTTCATGAATGTCATACATCATACTTTAATTAAACCTTATACGTTAAAGCCTTGTGGCAATAACAATGCCAGCTTGGCAAGAGAGATAGCCAAATTACCTTGACTCCAGCTCGTTGGATCATATCATCATGGCCAAATGATGATATTAGAACTCAAGGATGGTTATAGATCAATCCAAGGAGCAACTATTGGAACCAAAAGTAGTGCATTTAAAGCTAATTTTGCCATAATGTAAGAAATACTCTTTCGGTAGAATAGGTCCTAAACCTTGGAAAATAAGAGCAATGAGTAATCCAAGTGCCATAATCATAATTTGGTCCATTGTACTCCAAAAGTTATTTGTTTGCTTCTACATCTATGTACAAACAAGCCATAACTTGCTCCAAAAATTGATGATCTCCTCACCTCAATTTGAACACCTTTAAACTAAAATACAAAATTAATTGTTATAGAGAGATTGAGGGGATGTTTTTTGGTAGCATCTTTTGGTGAGAGTGCCCAAAAATGGTGAGTAGTCTGTCTGTTTCTCTCTCTCTCTCTCTCTCTCTCTCTCTCTCTCTCTTCCATAATTGTAAGAGAAGGGTGCAAGAAATTGCTTGACTATTTTCTTGTGAAGTAGATCAAGCTCTAACTAAGGATACCTATAAAAGACTAAAAATAAGCATATGGAGAAACATAACCGTTGCTTAAGAGATTGGAGTGGATCACTAAGGTTTATAAGTATGATGTTGATCAATTATGCAAATAGGCATGACTATACATTTGAGCCTACTGATTGAAAGCAATCCAAGTAAGTTTTCCCTCTTTAAAAATTTCACCACACACATATACACAACCCACAAAAAACACACCCAAAAAAAGTTAATTCATGTGGTATTTTGGTCCTCTAAATGCCATGTGGCAAGTTTTTTTTAGGGTTAAACTTTTTCGTAATTGTCAAAATGCCACATATGAGAGAGAGAGAGAGAGAGAGAGAGAGAGAGAGATGGGCAAGAGAGCATCACTGGAAGGGAGATGGTCGAGGAGAGAGAGAGAAAGAGAGAGAGAGAGAGAGGGGGGGCGAGAGAGCATCGCTAGAAGGGAGATGGGCGAGGAGAGAGAGAGAGAGAGAGAGAGAGAGAGGGGGAGGCCGGGAGAGTCATACAGAGAGAGCATGGTAGGAAAGAGAGAGAAGGGTGGGAAGGGAAAGAGAGAGAAGGGGGAAAAGGGGAGGTGAAGGGGAGTTGAGAGAGAGAGAGAGAGCATGCGCGCACGTGTGCACACACATACACATCTTTCAAATGCTCTTGCATCGTTCCCATACATGTGCGTAAAACTTTGTAGCTTGAAATAGACATTTGATTGCTGCTGCCAAATCCCAAAACTAAGCGCGTGAGCAGAAAAATCTTGAAATTCTTATGCATCAAAAGTTATGACCCTTTGAAGTTTTGTCTCTATATATGTGAAACCCCCCCCAAAAAAAAGGGGCACATGGCATTTTGGCAGCCGAAGTGCCACGTGGCATCCAAAAAGACATGTGGCCCTTTTTTTGGTGTGGCCCCTTTTACATATACAGAGACAAAACTGCAATGGGTCATAACTTTTGAAGCATAACTCGAATTGAGAGGTGGTTTAAAGGGGAAATTTTACTCAGAATTTCAAGCTCTTTCTTCTCACACACTAAAATTTGGGATTTGGATAAAATTAAAGGTCTATTTCAAATTGTTGTTGGCCACATATGTGGCCCAAAAATTGTACCAAGTAGAGAGGGGTCCTACTCCCTCTCCCTCCTAGCCATGCTACACCTCTCACGGGATTGTGAGAGAGACTCTACAATTGCTTTTATATACCTTAAACATTCTAAGCATCCCATGCTTATGGGGTTAGTCTTTCCTTCATCCACGTGTCATATGGTACCTACTTCAGGCACTATTCCTTCAAATAGCTACCTTATCTTATTAGCCACATACATATTTCCTTATGCATGTGTAGTGAATGGACAAATCTCGCCCGCAATAGGTTCTGTGGATGTTGGCACCAAGGGCCAATCAATGCGTGTGTGGAGTAGTTGCAAAGCTCCGCTTGTAAAGATTACAATCCTAAGGGGCCAGTTATGGTAGCTCCCCTCAACATGATAAATTTCCTAAGAGCCCTAGTTGAGGATCAAGGGTAAGGTAAGTAAGGACGGACCTTTGCTGGCTAAGATATGTGGGTGTTATGATTGTACACTGTGAGTTCTCATCAAATTGGAGAGCCAGATTGAATGTAATAAAGGCCCCCCTTGGTTCCCTTAAGGTCGAGGAGGCTACTCTTGTAGAGACGCCTCCTCCAGAGGAAAACCACTCAAAAAAACCAAGGCTGCAAAGGCCAAGGACACTAAGACCCCCTGCAAGGGGAAACGAATTGCTCCAAAAGCTGTAGAAGATGACGGGGATGAGGAAGAGATTGATCTGCGTCAAGTCCCTAAGCACTTCAAAGCTTACACAGTACAAGACCACATAATAGTGCTAGAATAGGCTAAAAGGTTAGTCGAACAAGGAGACCAAAATGGGTATGATGGTCCTGCTAAGGTCAAGGAGGTGAACCTGGCTAATATACAAGAGGACCCTAAGCCAGTTTACATAGCTGATGATTTGACTCCCGAGAAAGAACAGGCCTTGCTAACCTTGTTACATGAGTTTCAATATTGTTTTGCCTAGAAGTAACGGACATGAAGGGCATGCCACCAAAGGTAGTGCAGCTTACGATCCCATGATGGATGGCATCAGGCCGGTATGGCAATGACCCTATCCCATGAACCCAAAAGACACAATGATCATCCAAGAGGAGATACAAAAACATGTCGACACAAGGTTCATTTATGAGATCGAGCATACCGATTGGGTGTCCCCCATCATCATTGTACTAAAAAAGAATGGCAAAGTCAGGGTATGCATTGATCTCAAGAAATTAAACGCTACCACTCATAAGGATCATTATGTCTTGCCCTTCATAGAGCATGTCTTAGAAAGGGTCGCAGGCAAAGAAGCATACAACTTCTTAGATGGGTTCTCAAGATCCAATCACGTGTCTATAGCACCTCAAGATTAGCACAAAACAACATTTGCCATGGAATGAAGAGCGTATGATTCAAAAGTGATGATTTTAGGACTCAATTACACTCTTGCAAGATTCCAGCAGCTAATTATCACCACCTTCAAGTAATAGTTGAGGGATTTTCTAGAGGTTTTCTTAGATGATTTGCGCATTCACTCTTAATGGGATGATCATCTCAAGTATTTGAGACTTGTATTTGAGAGATGTCGTCTCTACCGAGTCTCCCTCAATCCCTTGAATTGCTAGTTCTGGGTAAAGCACAGAGTAATAATACTCGGGCACGTCATGTCCAAGAATGGAATTTCCACTAACTATGATAAGATTAAGCCTATTTTGGAATTACCCCCACCCACGAATGCAAAGGGTGTATAGCGATCACTGAGCATACGAGCTACTACTATCAATTTATTTATAATTATTCTAAGATTGCCCACCCTCTGTATGAATTGCTAATTGTATTCAATTGGATAAAAGAGTGCCAATTATACTATGAGACCCTTAAGTTGGTCTTGGAATCCGCCCCTATTCTATGAGCACCAAATTGTGACTTGGTATTTTGTGTTCACATTGATGCCTCAAAATTTGTAATGAAGTGTGTAGTGGCACAGCCAGGTGACTTTAACTTGTATTATCGAATATACTTTGCTAGCCACCAGAATTGAACAATTTCAAAACTATACCACAACCAAACGTGAAGGACTTGCCATGGTGTATGCAGTTAAAAAGTTTAGGTATTACTTGTTAGCTAACAAGTTGTCTTTTTCATAGATCACCAGCCTCTTCTTTACTTAGTCCATAAACCATGCATGATTGGCCGTATCACCCCCGATGGAAGCTTATCCTCCTAAAATGTGACTTCATAGTGGCTGTTATGAAAGGATGTATGCAGTTCATGGTGGCTAATCATATGCCCTAGATCCCTAATGGAGAACTCATGTGATAGGAGTGGAAGACAATCTTCCATATTCCCCATTATTCTTGGTGGACTTGGTTCCTAAGCGGGCACAAGAGATCGAACACTTCTTAGCAAATGGGCTCCCTCAAGACAAAAAACTCAATAAGGATAGGGCTAGAAAATTGATCAAAGATGCGGCCCAATATAAATTGATAGCCGAACAACCGTATTGGATGGGAAAAGATGGTATTATGTCTCAATGTGTCTAGGAAGATGAGTTTGTGGAAGTCCTAGAAGAAGCTCATTCTAGCATTGTCGGTGGCCACTTTGTAGGAGAGCTTACGGACCGTAAGGTGTTACAAGTTGGATTATGGTGGCTAACGCTCTTCATGGATATCTCCGAGTTTGTAAAAAAATGTGATCCTTGCCAACGTGTCTCCATACCACACAAGCAGGACTACATGCCTTTGACTAGAGCTCTCAATTGACCATCCCTTTGAAAAGTGGGGGATAGATTTTGTTGGTCCAATCAGTCCAACCGCTAAAGGGACTTAGGATCTTTATATTATAGTGGCCATGAACTATTTCACCAAATGGGCAGAGGCTAGAGCCACAAGGAAAGTGGATGCAAGGACCACCGCGAAGTTCCCATACAAAATGTAATATCCCACTTCAACCTTCCATTAGAGATTGTGAGTGATCAAGGGATCCACTTTGTGAATGATACAATTCAAGTATTGATGAGTGAGTTCCTCATTGTGCATCTGTTCAGTCCACTCCATATTACCCCCAAGAAAACGGTTAGGTTGAGAGCTCAAATAAGTTTTTGTGCCACATTATGATGTGCACGGTTAAGGCCAACCGCAACGATTGGGAACACAAACTCACTGTAGCACTATGGGCCAATCGGATGGCCTACAAAGTGGCAATGAACTACACACTCTTTAGCCTCGCGTGTGGGGTAGAGGTAGCTATGCCCATGGAATTTATTGTGCAAAGCATCAGAGTCATGGTTAAGGATCGAATATCCAACGAGGCAATTCCTAAGAGATTAATCGAGCTGGAAAAGCTTAATGAAATGAGGCTAAGAGTAGCTTATGGCATAAACGTGGAAAAGCTACACCACAAAAAATGGTTTGACTTGCAACTTGCACAATAAGGATTTGAAAGAGGGTGATCTCGCTCTTTTATATACTGTTAGAAATAGCAAGCGAAAGCTAAAGTATCATGGCATGGGTCCATACTGAGTTGTAAAGATTACACGTTAGGGGTCCTATAGAATTCCAACCCTGGATGGCACTGAGATGGACATATACATTAATGGTAGTAAGCTTAAGCGCTACTGCGACCCTTTAACATTGTAAACATTACATGCCATCCATTGGGAAAAGAAAATAAAATTGAAGTTTTCTTGGATGAAGCAAAAAGCATTAGAAGAAGCTACAGCTAAAGCAAAAACATTAGGGCTTATATCGATTTATAAGGCATCCATGGAAGGGTTAAACCCCATGGAGGACCTAATAGTTGCCCCCGCAAGGGTGCAAGCTGATTTTTAGTTGTGCATAGAAACAATCTGCTCAGCTGACACTTTCATTGATCCGAGTGCCAACCAAAGCTCAAATCTCATATGACATGTGTATTCAGTTCCTAACCTTCATGGTGACTCTTGAACCCATTCTAGTTCATGTAGTGAACGGCAAAATTTCCCCCACTATCGGTTGTATTGAAATTCCCTTGTCAGTTAATAACCATTGTGTAGAGAGTCAATTTTATGTTATACTAGAAAGTGCCATGGATCATTCTAGGAAGGACATGCTGCTGGGCGGTCAGTTGCCAAATTGATTGGCAAGAACAAACGGTTACCCTAACTAATGATGGCCGCACATCTGTGGTCTCAATCAATGACAAGAAAGCCATTCCAGCATCCCCTAGTGAGAAAGGCCGGCAAAGTAGCCTATGATCACAACGGTCCCAATAATGGCTTCCTCATCAACCACCGCCTCTGCTCCAAGGCCAATGACAATTACATCAATGAAGTATGATGGGCCTACCTCAGCTGTAGTGAGTGCACATAAGAGCAAGCGTCATACTAGCACCCAAAGGATACAATCTTAGCTTCCACATCCTATATCATGCTAAGAAAGAGTCAAGGTACATTTTCACCTCTCCACTCTCCTGTTGCACCCATAAAAGCTCCAATCGCATGCCCAAAGAGAAACAGTTCAAGAGAACACCAACCAATAAAGGGTCACCAAAAGTGCCATTACAAGTGGGGTACCTAAGCAGTTATTGGAAGCCATCAGGGCAATAGCTTCATATGGGTTCTCAAGGCATGCACGTCCCCACTTGCTACCACTCAACATCCTACACTATCTAAAACATGGACCATAGTAGTAACACAAGAACCTGGCTCCAAAAATGGTAACAACACAATAACCTATTGGACGTACCATTGTTTTTGCACTACAAGCATCTAAGACATACACCAATCCCCTCACCAAGACCACTAGATATCAATGGATCCCACATGTTAATGCTGATATCAGGCAGTTCTCCAATCAAGATAGTACCAACAAATGTGTGACACAACTTCTCCAGGATTCATGTGCAGTCTTCATAAGTGTGCTGAGCAAATAGGCCACCTGGAGACATTCTAGGTACTCTGAGTCTTAATAATTGCAGTCCATCGTCCATGCACAAATCTAGGTGAGAATAGCAAGTCTACATCCTAGGAGAGAATAGAGCAGGGTCCATGCCACATCATCCTTGGGTCAGATGAGTCTTCACCATTCCTAGTCCAGTCCTCCCCATTGTAACAGTTTAGTCCATCACTACTAGGTGACTAGGCTTCATGTGTCCACTTGCACTCCATTCACCAAGTCATTCACACACCAACACATGGCCAGGGTCACGTTGTAATGCTTTCAATTTTATCCACCGCATCATCTTCATCACTTTGTATGCACTTGCACACACTGAGGGAGTCCATTAGAATCAGCCAAACAGCAATGATTGAATTGATCATTGCTATACGGATAACATAGAAACTCCTCACTCGTTGCGCTAAGAATAAAGCCAGTCGCTGCCATATTAACACCACTTGCTATACTTTACTAATAATGTCCTACCTCTAATGCTATGAAATGCTATCCCATTAATGCCAATCACTGCTTTGATAAAGCTACCCTGTTACTTTATTAACATTGAGTTGCTACTATATTCCTTGTTAACGGTAGTCATTGCTTTATTAAAGCCAGTCGTTGTTGCTACACTATTGCTAAAGCTGACCCGCTATTTTAAATAGGTCCCCTGTATAGATAGCTTGCCTCATTCTCTAGGACCTCAATTGCTCTCATACCAAAACCCTATCGGGTTTTTGTTCAAAATTTCACAACGTCCAAACACTCCCGCAATCATTTCTACCCCTCTTTAATCTACATGTCCACCATCTCCTCACACTCTGTAAGTGCTTACGACCTCTTATCTGCTACTGAGGAACTCTCATGGGAAGCTCCCTCTGCTCTTCCTCATTCCATTACCCCTTGAACATCTCATACACAATCTCCATGCCTCTACCCGATCATATGGAGCAAGATCAATTCCATGAGCCAGAGTATTCGCTCAACATTCCACTACGTGCACCTCTAGAAACACCATATCCAAGACACAATAGAGGTCTTGAACTTCTCTAAATACGGAATACAAGTCACTAGATTCTCCCCTCTTGGCTAGGATTGGCTGGCTAGAACAACTACAAGGCATGCATGGTGCTACATTCGCAATTCAAATGCAATGCAAAAGACTACAGACTTTACTATCATAATGTAGCAGTGTACCAGGCACTCCAAGACCCAGATGTGGCTCCCTACATTTAATCAGGTGACTTGGAGTCAATAGCGAACTGGTTTCCATGCAACATGCTCCACAAGCTGGCTACAGGTCATGTCAATACCATTATTATGCACCAAGCACAATCCATGGATGGATTGTGAATAGGAAGGGGGGCATGTTAACCACCACATCAGTTAATAGTTCTTGTACTATGATGAGAAAGCAGAAATGTGGGAGAGGGCATGAGGAGTAGCAGATGATAATTCCCTTGGAGCATAAGGGTTAGCCCTCCCTTTAAATGGTGTATGTGTATATAAGGCCAAAAGTTTGACTTTGGTCTTCATTTTGTGCTTGCAAGGTTTGTAATAAAGGCTCTTTCTTCTTCTCATTCTCTTGCATTGGGTCTTCTTGCTCTTTCTTGCTAAGTTGTCTTGTGATTGCCACTCTTTCCCTACCCCCATCTCCTCCCCCTCATGCTCTCATTCCACTTTCCCTCCCTTCACCCCTCTTTTCCGTCCCCTCATGGAATCAAATGCACATGATCCGATAGATGTTTGGGTGACACAAGCAGATGGTTTGTGCATATGGAGCTCCCACAAAGAGTTGTTCGAGAGTAGAGGCTTTGACGGCATTCCCCCAAGATCCCCATGACATGTGATTCATGGCTGAAGACTTCACATGTGACCTCTATTAGAAGCTTCTGCCATGGAAATTCATGATGTGAGATTTTCTAGGTTGAGAGTTCATTGGGCTATTTTTTATAGGACCGTGGCAAGGATATCAAGTGTGGTTTGAATGTGGGATAGGCTAAGCCAATTTTCCTGATCGTTCTCCATGTCAATGTTGAATGTAGATTTTTATGAGAAAAAGAAGACTACCTGGCATATCCACCAAATGTGCTGGCTACTAAAAAAAAGTATAAAGGTCAAAGACCTTAGCGGCAAGAAAGACATATGTAGGGTGAAGAACGGGACCGTCAGGCCAAAAATTGAATGCATCTTTATTAGCTTTGCATCAACAAGGAATCAAGCAACACAAAATGTGTGTATAGAGTAAGATCCCGCAAGAAAGCTGGAGGAAATCACAGAAAAGCCAAGGCCGAACACTTCAATGAATTCAAACGAGTCCAAACAAGGATCGTCGAATTATATCTTGCAAAGCTAGCTCCCTCAAAATCAGAACCACCGCCACTTGAATGGTCCCCTGAGGGACTGGATGGAGTATGCGCAGCAAATGAACCCTTACTTGGGAACACCTTACCAGTGGAAAAGTTACCCCACAGTTCCTAGTGTAAGAAGGTTAGAAAGTATAAGCCACATGTGCATATGAAGATCGATCAAGAGAATTCACCAAAAAAAAAAAAAGTCCAAGAGCCAAACAAATTGTTATAATACTATGCCACCCCATACACAAGGCACATGTTAGGCTAGTTCAACACCATCAAAGGCTGATCTTCAAGAAGTGCCGAAGTACTTCAAGAATTACACAAGTGGCAGTGTCCCCATAGCAATGCCAAGACCACTAAAAGAATCTGAAGTTCAAGGTGTGTTGCTAAAAACATTGAACGGAGTCCAATTCAACACAACCATAAATAGGAGGTATCTATAGCAAAACCAATAGCCCTTTTAAACACTCATGTATAATCCCAAAAAATTGACAAAATATGAAGAGGGGAGAGGAGAAGAGTGGAGATGAGGAGAGAGGGCACAACTAGAGAGCACACCACAAATGACTAATTGTACACAAAAATAGAATATATACAAACCCATTTAGGGTTAGGGTTAGGGGATCTAACCCTTTCCTTTATAGCACTCTATAAGGTTAGTGCTATGCACATATGATCATGTGATGGTGCTATGCACACATGATCACATGATGTTGAGTGTGAACTCTCAACACCTTCCCTCAAGATCAACATCATGAAGTAGGCCTTCCCTCAAGATGATGATTCTGGGGAATCGAAGAAGGACTGAGCATTACATTCCATCATACCCCTTTAATGGGAATGTCCTTCCTCTATGTCCGCGCAGGCACCAATAGAGCTATTTGTAGCAATTGAAGAGATTTGCATGGAGGCAATTTATGTACCTGTGGATGAACCTTGGAGCATTGACAGTGGTGCATCGCGCCACATGACCAGTCGGAAGGATTGGTATACCTCTCTACAGTCGGTAGGGAATGACATCCTGGTAGTAGTCGACAATGATGCAAAATGTCCAGCAAAAGGAAAAGGTATGATTGCTCTTAAGTCAGATGGAGTTGTAAAATAGTTGTCCGATGTTCTTTATGTGCCAGATATCAAGAGGGACTTTTTGTCCATTTCTGCGATCACGGATCGGGACCTCAAAGTTCAATTCGATAAAAATGGTGCACAGATTCTGGATCTTCAAGGGAAGGTCATTGGTAAAGGTACACGGCGCAACAACATTTATGAACTCTCAGCTTTCAGAGCTCGTGCGGATGTGAAGAACACTAAGCTCATGAGAGGTTTGGTCATCTAAACCTTAGTTCTTTGAAGGAGATGCATAAAAGTGGAATGATTGCAGACCTACCAGAAATTTCAGATCTGCCCGATGTATGTGAAGCTTGCATGATGGGCAAGCAGCATCGGCAGCCCTTTCCTAAAGAGGCGAGCAGGGCAAAGGCTCCTCTAGAGCTCGTTCACATGGACCTCTACAGAAAGATGGAGACGGAAGCTTTGGGTGGTTCCTACTATTTCATGACACTGATCGACGACTACAGTAGAAGGATATGGATATACTTCCTGAAGACAAAAGACGAGGCTTTCAGTAGGTTCAAGGAATGGCATGTAATGGTCGAGAAAGAATCGAGGAGGAAGGTTAAGAAGTTGAGATCAGACAGAGGTGGAGAGTTCACATCGACTGAATTCGAAAGTTACTGCAAAAGTCACGGGATCAAGAGGCAAAAATCCCCACCACATACATCACAGAAAAATGGAGTAGCAGAACGCAAGATGCACGTCATCTGCAAAATGGGCCGGAGTATAATGAAAGGGAAAGATTTGCCAAAGACTTTCTGGGCTGAAGCATGTAGCACTGCAGTTTACATCCTCAATCATAGCTACATGAAGGTTGTGAATGGGATGACTCCACTACAAGCCTTTTTTGGTAAGAAACCTTCAACTGCACATTTCAGAGTTTTTGCATGTAACTGTTTTGTGCATGTCCCTGATGCTACCAGGACCAAATGGGAACCGAAGAGCCGGAAGTGTATTTTCTTGGGCTACAGTCAAGAGGCAAAGGGTTACCGTCTCTATAACCCTATTACCAAGAAGGTAATTGTAAGTCACGATGTGGTCTTCTCAGAACAGCTGCATCAATTGGAGGAGGATGCTTCCTTCCTAGACAACAAGGACTAGGATATCCATCCAGTACCACCACCAATAGCAGACCGAACTCCCCCAACGGTGCTTGGGAGGATTCAAGACAAAGAAGATGAAGAATAGCCTGCAGAACCACAATGGGACCAGCAATTCCCGAAGTGGGTAAAGTAGCTTTTAGACGATAGAGAACCTCTAGCCATTGAGGAGGAACCATCCAAACACTGCCAGTCTAAGAGATTAGAGGAGCAAAGAAGGGCGTAGGAACACTTAGTTAGCTATGCTTTGATGACAGAAGTGATCCGTGCTGATGAACCCAAGTGTCTTGAAGAGGCACAGGGCGATGATAGGTGGATGGAGGCTATGTAGTCGGAGTATCGCTCCATAATGAAGAACAACACTTGGGACCTTGTGGATTGACCACCAAAATGCAAGGTAATCAAAACCAAGTGGGTGTACAAGACCAAGTACAAGTCCGACGGCACATTGGATAAGTACAAGGCTCAGCTCGTGGCAAAAGGATTTGCACAGGTACATGGTTTTGATTATCAAGATACTTTTGCTCCCATAGCTCGACTAACCACAATTCACAGTTTTTTGTCTTTAGCTGCCCAGGGAAGTTGGCCCGTGTTTCAGATGGATGTGAAATCCACCTTTTTGAATGGAGATCTCAAGGAGGAGGTATACATGAAACAACCACTAGGTTTAGACATCCCCGATTTAGAAGGTAAAGTCTGCAAAGTGAAGAAGGCACTTTACGGGCTGAAACAAGCCCCATGAGCGTGGTACCAGCGAATTGATGCCTACTTTCTGCAAAACGGGTTCAGGAGGAGCCCATCGGATGCAAATTTATATATCTTTAGAGAAGGAGGCAGGTGTATGATCGTGGTCCTTTATGTGGACGACCTTGTCATAACAGGGAACCATGAAGAGAAGATCTCGCAGATGAAGCATTTGCTAGGAAGAGATTTTGAAATGATAGACCTCAAACTGATGCATTTCTGTTTAAGGATTGAAGTTTGGTAGGAGCCGAAACAGATTTTCATTTCACAACTGAAGTATGTTGGAGACATACTGAAGGCATTTGGCATGGCTGAGTGCAAGACAGTTGGTACCCCTATGGAGGTTGACATGAAGCTCTCAAACGAGGATTCATCACCAGTGGTGGATGAAGCGAAGTACAGAAGGCTTGTGGGCAGCTTGATTTACCTGTGCAACACACGGCCAGACATCAATTTTGCGACTGGTGTACTAAGCAGGTTTTCCAATAAGCCGCGAGAGAACCATTGGAGGGCAGGGATGCAGGTGCTGAAATACATCAAAGGCACACTTGATTATGGCATCACCTATACCAAGGGCAACATCTTGACCGGATTGTGTGACTCAGATTGGGTAGGAGATGTGGACAGCAGGAGATCAGTGATAGGGTACTGTTTCTCACTTGGATTTGGAGTTGTGTCATGGGTCAGCAAGAAGCAACCCACAGTTGCTCTTTCTTCTACCGAGGCCGAGTACAAATCTGCATGCTTTGCTTCTTGCGAGGCAGTGTGGTTGAGGAGGATTTTGGGGGACATAGGTGCAGTGCAAAACAAGCCTATGCAGTTATCATGTGACAATCAGAGGTGCATGGCGATTGCAAAGAACCCGGTGTTCCACGCTCGCACAAAACACATTGAGATTCAATATCACTTTGTACGTGAGCTCATCATGGATGGAGAGGTCGACTTGGTGTATTGTCCGACTACAGAGAATGCTGCGGACATCTTCATGAAGGCTCTTGGAAGAGACTTGCTGGAGATGCATCTTCATCGACTTGGCATTGGGTTGAAAAAGTATGTTCACTTCCGGGTGGACATTAAGGGGGGGTGTTAGATATCAATGCTCCACTCTCGTGTAACTACAGGGAACCAACTAACTCTACTTGTAAGCCCCCCATATGAGGAGAAGGCATTTGAGTAGCTCGGTTATCCGGTAGGTCCTAGTTTGGACACCAGATGGGGGCCATGTGTGGCCTGATGGCTGGACGGCTTCAGATAGAGTTGGCACACCACCAACTAGGCTACATGCAAGTACGGGAAGGCATCCCTTGATTGATTGCACTGAGGGTAGATGGAGCATTTCTCGGGGCAGCCCACTCTTGGGTTTCAGGGCCCGTTTGGAGCTCAGATGATCCCGGATGGCTCTGGGCCGAATGGTAACCATAGGTTAGTTGCTATGTTTTGCACACTGATTCTATCGTATGGTCGGTGGCCCCGACCCCCAGTCGACTGTTTTGGGTGGACTGTGTCGGTCACCCAATTGAGCCTAACCAACCGACTGGTGGCTATATAAGAGCAAGCCCGTGAAGCTCATTTCATCACTGGCTACAGCAACCCTGATTCCTTAGCATCCAGCCTCCGTCTTCTACTGTTTCCAGCATGCCATCGAAGCTTCTTTGATAGGAGCACATGGTTGGGAGGCAGCGCCATCTATTGTATCAGTTCTACAGTAATAAAATATTTTTTGATTCTCCATACTATCTTGTTTTCTCTCTTGCGTACGAGATCTTATTATCTGTTGAGCACAGACGTTGTATTATTTTCTTACACATGATGCACGTTCCTTTCACACATGCATGCACTATGTTTGCTTACCACACTTAAGCCTACGTCTCTCACTGGAATATGACTTGAGGTCCTAAGCAACACGTATACTACAAATGACAACCTCGATATATGTGTAGGTGACAAAAAGCCTTGGAACCCTGCATACTGAGAATACCTTGCTCTTCCTGTGGAAGCCACAGGAAAGAGCCAACAGAAGTAACATCCAACAATAGTTTTGGCGATGATGGTACTACATTGAAATTGAAAGAAAAGAAATTACAACAAGAAATTACATGCAATAGTTTTTGCGATAATAGTATTATATTGAAATTGAAACAAAATAATTTACATTTGAAGTAAACATTTAACAAAACAGATTACATACAAAGATGCTAGCACTTTGTTTTTGTGACACTACTTTAAGCACTTGTCAATACCACCACTGTGGCAAGACTAGGTGTCATGTTTTGCTCTTGTTAGCACTTTCTTACACTTTTGAGCTAGTGCCTTGTATGTAGGGGACAATACGAGCACCTCATAGTGCTATCGTAGGTAGGACTTTCTTACAATTTTAACGTGGAACTCCGCGTATGCAGGGGACAATATGAGCACCTCGTAATTGAAATAACCTTTTTCATAGCAACTTTCGAAGTCAAGGCACTAGAAAAGGGAACTCAACTTGGAGGTGAGCTCAATCGAGCATAACATTCGACAACGGACAGGGAAATCAATATGGTGGTGACCTCCAGTACACTGACGCATGCTCTTAGTGTGTTAGAGTTAATCACCAAGTTGAGTTCCTTCCCAGTGCAGAAGGTTGTGCACAGTTACTAGAGGCTCAACACAAGGTTGAGTTCTCTCCCGAGTTCTCTCCCAGTGCCTCACGGAACAACTATTAAATTACACGGCGCAGCGGAATAGAAACTGAATAAAGAATAGAGAGTACACAACAAACTAGAGAGGAACAAACTTTTCCTTCAATACTGATGTATAGATGATGGCTCCATCCACCCATGCGCTCCCACAGTGGAGCTTAGATGGCAATCTAGACAGATACTAGGTGAACTGATCTGATATAATGGATTGGGGAGGTCGCCTCTTTATAGCTATGAGGACGGTAGTCGGATCAACATAGTCGGTGGAGTCGACTAGTCGACCTAGTTGGTGGAGTCGACTAGTCGACCTCCATGGAATATTTAGGGAATATTCAGGGCCCCAGCAAGAATAAGGGGCTCCCACACAATCACCTTTCTACCATCAACGGTCTCATTGATAGACCTCACCTGACATGCAAGTCAGGATCCATCCAGTGTCTCGGGCTCACACATGGCTTCTCCTCATATGGGGGCCTTACAACTTGAGCACCTTGGACCACTGGTGGTTACTAGGAGGGTGGGGCATTGAGCATATCTAACACCCCCCCTCAATGTCCACCCATGAACTACCTTCTCGGTTCAATGCCGAGTCTTTGAAGATGACCCTAAAGCTGATCCTTACCAAGTGCCTTGGTGAAGATATCTGCTCCATTTTGCTCTGTTGGATAGTAGACCAATTCCACTATCCCGCCGTCCTCGATCAAATCACACACATAGTGATACTGAATCTCTATATGTTTTGTGCATGCATAAAACATTGGATTTTTAGCAATGGCCATGCAACTTTGATTGTCGCACCTTAGCACAGTTGCCTCATCCTCTTGCACTCCCATGTGCCATAAGATCCTCCTCAGCCACACTGCTTCACATGCAGCAAAACATGCTGCCTTGTACTCAGCCTCGGTAGAAGACAATGCCACTGTTGGTTGTTTCTTATTGATCCAAGAGAAGATACCTGAACCTAAAAAGAAACAATATCCAGAAACCGATTTTCTGGAATCAACATCTCCAGCCCAATCTGAGTCACAATGACCAGCCAAGGAAGTGCCCATACCATAGATGATGCCATAATCAAGAGTTCCCTTCACATACCTGATCACCCATATCCCTGCATTCCAATGATTCTCCCGGGGCTTATTGGAGAACCTGCTCAAAACACCAACAGCAAAATTGATGTCAGGTCTAGTGTTGCACAGATAGATGAGATTGCCGACCAAATTCATGTACCTCTCGATGTCTGCTGGTGGTGAGGCATCCTCCATAAACAACCTCACATTTACCTCCATAGGTGTAGCTATCTCCTTGCACTCGGACATACCAAATGCCTTCAAGATCTCCCTTGCATATTTTTGCTGAGAGATGAAGATCTTGCCTGGCTCTTGCCAAACTTCAATCCCCAAACAATAGTGCATCAAGCCTAAGTCTATCATCTCAAACTCGATGCTCAACGCCTTTCTAGTCTGTTGGATCATGTCTTCATAGTCACCTATAATAAGGAGATCATCCACATATAGAACAATAATAGCAGTTTTTCCACCTTTCCTTGTTCTCAGAATGGGGGGCCTCAAACCCAGGTGGCCGAGCCACATACACCTCCTCCTTGAGGTCACCATTCAAGAATTCCAATTTAACATCCATTTGATAAACTGGCCACTTTATATGAGCAGCCACTGATAGTATTGTGTGAATAGTGGTCATTCTGGTAGTCGGAGCAAAAGATTCCTAAAAATCAAGCCCTTCAACCTGTGAAAATCCTTTCGCAACCAATTTGGCTTTGTACTTTTCCAAAGTCCCACGAGCCTTGTACTTTACCTTCCAAACCCACTTGGTGCCAATAACCTTTCTGTTAAATGGTCGATCTACTAGCTCCCAAATTTCATTCTTCATGATGCTGTCATATTCTACTTGCATAGCATTTTTCCAATCTCGGTCTGCAAGTGCTTCCTCCAAACTCGCAGGCTCCTTTACTTCTGCAATAATTTCAGCCATCAAGACCATATTGACTATGTGAGCAGAAGCCCTCCTTTGCTCCTTGATTCTCTGAGATCGCCTTGGTCCATCTACATGCTGCTCAAAAGACATAGGCATCTGGTTATCATGGTCGTAGAGCTGCCTTACCCATCACGACAATGGCTTTTTCGGTGGTGTAACAATAGGTTGGTGACTTATACCTTCATCATTTGATATTTCCTACTCCTTTATAGCTCTTGGGATAAGTCCATAGTGAATTACCTCTTCGCTTGATGATAAAGTGGAAGAGCTCTTCTCTACCTCCACTACATGTGGCTGCTCCCTAAACACCACGTCGTAGCTCGCTATGATCTTCTTTGCCTCTTGGTCATACAACTTATAGGTTTTCTTCTCATCATAATAGCCTAAGAAGATACATTTGGTGCTTTTTGGTTGTAGCTTGTTTCTCTCTTTGTCTAGTGCATGCACATAGCATTCACAGCCAAACATTCTGAAGTGGGAGATAGATGGCTTCTTACCACTATAAGCCTCATGTGGTGTTTTACCTTTGAGTGCCTTTGTATAGCTGTGATTAAGGATGTAAACCACAATATTGACAGCCTCAGCCCAAAAGTGGTTTGGCAGTCTAGCACCTTTCAACATACACCTCCCCATCTCCACCGTGGTCTGCATTCGGCATTCAACAACTAAATTTTGTTGAGGTGTATGTGGTGTCATCGTTTGTTGCTTGATCCCTTTGCTCTTGCAAAAATCTCCAAACTCTGTAGAAACAAAATCACCATCACCATCCAATCTTATTTTCTTCACTTTTCTCCCTATTTCATTTTCAACTAGCTGTAGCCATTCTTTAAAATTTACCAAAATCTTGAGCCTTTTCGCAAAGAAAGTAGACCCACATTTTCCTACTATAGTCGTCAACAATCAATAAAAAATAGGAAGATCCTCCCAAGGCCTGTGTAGGCATCTTACCGCACAAGTCAACATGCACCAACTCTAGAGGAGCGTTTGCTCTATTCTTGCTTTCTTGTAACACACTATTCAAAATTTTTGGACTCTCTCTCCTGGTTTGGACCTTTTTTTGGAGCATATCCTCTCCACTCAACTTCACTTAGTGAGCTCAAAAATTGGGTTTTTTAGAGCACTAAATGGGTCACTTATATACAAATATGGCCTTATTAAGCTAAAAAGTCAAGTGGTGACCTCTAATTAAAAAAAAAATGGCTCAATGAAGCTATAATTCCCAAACTTGTGCATGGTGCCCCCATCTAATAACTATAATAATAATAACAGTAGTCTTCTAACTCCAGTTCAATTTTAACACTATACTGATAAAGTGAAAATATGACACCATATGAAAAGAGTTTGCTGAATTCAACAAATAAGTGGTGTAAAGATACACCATTAAAAAAAAAAAAGAGTTTGTTGAATTCAATATATAAGTGGTGTATAGATACACCCTTTTTTTGAAAAACAAAGCATACAATACATTATCTTATTGGTGGTGTATAGATACAACATTTGTATGGAAAAAAGCATACAAAACATTATCTTATGCATCTAAATCTCGTTCAGAGTCATCAGAGTCATGTAATGTATTTGCGCTTGATGGGTCTGTAAGAAAATAATACGACGTCTGTGCTCAACAGATAACAGCATCTCATACACAAGAGAGAAAACAAAATAGTATGGAGAATAAAAAATTTGATTACTGTAGAACTGATACAATAGATGGCGCTGCCTCCCAACCGTGCGCTCCTGTGAAAGAAGCTTCGACGGCATGCCGGAAATAGTAGAAGATGAAGGCTGGATGCTAAGGAATCAGGGTTGCTGTAGCTAGTGATGAAATGGGCTTCACAGGCTTGCTCTTATATAGCCACCAGTCGTAGTTGGTTAGGCTCAATTGGGTGGCCGACCCAGTCCGCCCAAAACGGTCGACTGGGGGTCGGATAGGCCACCAACCATACGATAGAACCGGCCCACAGCCATCCGAGATCATCTGAGGCTCCAAACGGGCCCCACAACCTGAGAGTGGGTTGCCCCGGGAAATGCTCCATCTACCCTTAGTGCGGTCAGTTAAGGGATGCCTTCCTACACTCGCATGTAGCCTAGTTGGTGGTGTGCCAACTCTATCTGAAGCCGTCCAGCCATCAGGCCACACATGGCCCCCATCTGGTGTCCAAACCAGGACCTACCGGATAACCGAGCTACTCAAATGCCTTCTCCTCATATGGGGGGCTTATAAGTAGAGTTACCTAGTTTCTGCGTAATTACATGAGAGTGGAGCATTGATATCTAACACCCCCCCTCAATGTCCACCCGCCGCAAGTGAACTTACTTTTTTGGCCCAATGCCAAGTCGATGAAGATGCCTCTCCAGCAAGTCTCTTCCAAGAGCCTTCGTGAAGATGTCCGCAGCATTCTCTGTAGTCGGACAGTACACCAAGTCGACCTCTCCATCCATGATGAGCTCACGTACAAAGTGATATTGAATCTCAATGTGTTTTGTGCGAGCGTGGAACACCGGGTTCTTTGCAATCGCCATGCAACTCTGATTGTCACATGATAACTGTGTAGGCTTGTTCTGCATTGCACCCATGTCTTCCAAAATCCTCCTCAACCACACTGCTTCGCAAGAAGCAGAGCATGCAGATTTGTACTCGGCCTCGGTAGAAGAAAGAGCAACTGTGGGTTGCTTCTTGCTGACCCATGACACAACTCCAGATCCAAGTGAGAAACAGTACCCTGTCACTGATCTCCTGCTGTCCACGTCTCCTGTCCCAATCCGAGTCATAGAGTCCGGTCAAGATGTTGCCCTTGGTATAGGTGATGCCATAATCAAGTGTGCCTTTGATAAAAATTTGATTACTGTAGAACTGATACAATAGATGGCGCTGCCTCCCAACTGTGCACTCTTGTGAAACAAGCTTCGATGGCATGCTGGAAACATTAGAAAGCAGAGGCTGGATGCTAAGGAATCAGGGTTGCTATAGCCAGTGATGAAATGGGCTTCACGGGCTTGCTCTTATATAGCCACCAGTTGTAGTCGGTTAGGCTCAACTGGGTGACCGACCCAGTCCGCTCAAAACGGTCGACTGGGGGATAGGCCACCGACCATACGATAGAACCGGTGCACAAAATAGAGCAACTAACCATAGGTATCCGTTCAGCCTAGAGCCATCCGGGATCCATCTGAGGCTCCAAACGGGCCCCGCAACCCGAGAGTGGGCTACCCCAGGAAATGCTCCATCTACCCTCAATGCATTTAATCAAGGGATGCCTTCCCGCACTTGCATGTAGCCTAGTTGGTGGTGTGCCAACTCTATCTGAAGCCGTCCAGCCATCAGGCCACACATGGCCCCCATCTAGTGTCCAAACCAGGATCTACCGGATAACCGAGCTACTCAAATGCCTTCTCCTCATATGGGGGGCTTACAAGTAGAGTTAGCTGGTTCCCGCATAGTTACATGAGAGTGGAGCATTGATATCTAACATCATGATGGTTGAGGTAATGAAGGCTTTTGCCTTCATTGGGAGTTGCAGGGTTTAGGAGGAGTTTAAGGGTTAGAGGGAGGTTCAGGGTTTAGAAGGAGGTTCCAAGGTTTAGAAGGAGGTTCCAAGTTTAGAAGGAGGTTCCAAGGTTCAAAAGGAGGTTCCAAGGTTTAGAAGGAGATTCCAAGGTTAGAAGGAGGATCCAAGGTTCAAGGTAGAGTACATGGTGGAGAACTCGTGTCCCTCGTAGATCATGGAGGTTAAGGGTTGAGGAACTAAGGGTTTCGGGGGAGCATAGGAGTGGGAGAGGAAGAAGGTGTAAGAGCATGGGGGAAAGAAGAGAGAGGAGGGAGGAGGCAGAGGGAGGAGGGAGGAGAAGGGAGGAGGAGAGGAGGAGGAGGAGAAGGGAAGGAGGAAGAGGGAGGAGGAGAGAAAGAGGATGGGTTGGAAGGTTGGAGGAGAGGGGAGGAGGAGTTGCAAGGTTAGGACATGCTTTTGGACGTGGATTGCAAGGAATCGTGGACACTTGAGACAATTGGAATACCAAAGTAGAACTCAAAAGAATGCCTCAAAGAGTGTGGGCTTCATTCCATTATGGGGTATTTATACAAGTTGGAGAGCTTCTCTCTCTGCATGTAGGAATTGTAAGACATTCTCTCTCTACATGTAGAACTTGCATATAGAAGTTGCATGTAGGAGTTGCATGTAGAACATGCATGTAGGAATCGCATGTAGGACTTGCATGTAGGAGTTGCAAGTAGAACATGCATGTAGGAATCGCATTTAGGAGTTGCATGTAGAATTTGCATGTAGGAATCACAAGTAGAACTTGCATGTAGGAATTGCAAGTAGAACTTGCATGTAGGAATCGCAAGTAGAACTTGCATGTTGAGGATTCCTAAGAGAGATTATTCCTAGCCTTATGCAAGTACAAAATGATCTTTGCCACTACTCTACACACACATTTTGTACTACCTAAGTCCATGTTGGCACAGAGACAACATACTCTCAGATCCATTTTATTACTCGTCCTTGTGTTATGGCATATTGTGAGCATGTAGCTGGGTTGCCATGTGTGCAGTCCAGTGGCTGTGGAACTTGTGTCATGCCAGTTGATCCTGCTGTAAAGCCTTGGCACTATATAATTTTTTCTCAATTTCTAGGTAGCCTGTATCCACCATTTGTTCGAATAGAGATACGTGGCGTGCTTGTAAGAAGCCTGACTCTTTGATAGAGTCATCTTGTATCTAAGCATCGACCCATTCATTGGGATTGAAATTGAGTGGAGGCAAATGGCTATCGAGGTAACATGGGACCTCCAGAATGTATTCCAATGTTTTGCAGAAGATAGCACTTAGGCAAAGGAAGTGATCAATCCTACCGCACATTAATTGCTCATGCTATTGAACTCTAAGTTACATTAAATTGAGCGTTTTTTTTTAAATCGAAAAAAATGCTCAAAAATGTGTTTTTTGTGATTTAAAACGTTTCAAACATTTTTTGATATTTTATTCGTACGAATAATTTATTCGTACGAGGTCAGTTTATTCGTACGAATAAACATAGTATAAACTTAAGTCACTTCCATTTTTGGTATTCGTACGAATACATCCACCTGTATTCCTTGCCACCTCACCCACTTGCTTGCCAGCCCTGCCACCTCCTGCTTGCCTACCTGCTATCTCCTGCTTACTTTCATACCGACCAGCTCTCGTCATAGGTACCTTATTGCACCCTTGCTTGTGCTATAGTCTTTTGTTTTAGTAATTAATGTTTCTTTTGTTTTGTTTTGTTTAGTACTAGCACTCATCTCTCTTAGGAGAGTTGTGTGTTGCAGTCTTTTTAAATTGTTTTATATTTATTTTGTATTGTATTTAAGTGTGTAGACAGGTTGGCACTCATCTCTCTTGCAAGAGTTGTGTGTTGCAGTCTGTTTTTGTCATGTATCGCAATTTTAATTATAATATAAATAATTGTCTTTTACCTGAGAGGCTAGCACTCATATCTCTTGAAAGAGTTATGTGTTGCAGTCTCAGTTTGTATAAAAATGTTTGTTTGTAGGAACTCTTGGGCTGGCACTCATCTCTCTTAAGTGAGTTGTGTGTTGCAGTCCAAGCTTAGTGATGTTTTCATAGATGCTTATTCTGGCACTCATCTCTCCCTTGAGAGTTGTGTGTTATAGTCTAAGTTTAGAGATGTTTTCAAGCACTTAGTCTGGCACCACTCAACTGTCCCTTGATAGAGCACCTGCATCCCTGCCCTCCAATGGTTCTCCTGGGGCTTATTGGAAAACATGCTAAGTACACCAGTCGCAAAGCTGATGTCCGACCATGTGTTGCACAGGTAAATTAAGCTGCCCACAAGCCTTCTGTACTTCGCTTCATCCACCAGTGGTGATGAATCCTCGTTTGAGAGCTTCGCGTCAACCTCCATAGGGGTACCAACTGTGTTGCACTTAGCCATGCCAAATGCCTTCAGTATCTCTCCAGCATACTTCAGCTGTGAAATGAAGATCTGTTTCCGGCTCCTGCCAAACTTCAATCCCTAAACAAAAATGCATCAGTCCGAGGTCTGTCATTTCAAACTCTCTTCCTAGCAAATGCTTCATCTGTGAGATCTTCTCTTCATGGTTCCATGTTATGACAAGGTCATCCACATAAAGGACCACGATCAAACACCTACCTCCTTCTCTGAAGATATACAAATTTGCATCAGATGGGCTCCTCCTGAACCCGTTTTGCAAAAAGTAGGCATCAATTCGCTAGTACCACGCTCGTGGGGCCTGTTTCAGCCCGTAAAGTGCCTTCTTCAGTTTGCAGACTTTACCTTCTGAACCGAGGATCTAAGAACCTGGTGGTTGTTCCACGTATACCTCCTCCTTGAGATCTCCATTCAGAAAGGTGGATTTCACATCCATCTGAAACACGGGCCAACTTCCCTGGGCAGCTAAAGCCAAAACACTACGGATTGTGGTTAGTCAAGCTATGGGAGCAAAAGTATCTTGATAATCAAAACCATGTACCTATGCAAATCCTTTTGCCACGAGCCGAGCCTTGTACTTATCCAACGTGCTGTTGGACTTGTACTTGGTCTTGTATACCCACTTGGTTCTGATTACCTTGTGTTTTGGTGGTCTATCCACAAGGTCCCTAGTGTTGTTCTTCATTATGGAGCCATACTCCGACTGCATAGCCTCCATCCACCTATCATCACCCTGTGCCTCTTCAAGACACTTGGGTTCATCAGCACGGATCACTTCTGTCATCAAAGCATAGTTGACCAAGTGTTCCTGCGCCCTTCTTTGCTCCTCTAATCTCTTAGACCGGCGGTGTTCGGATGGTTCCTCGTCAATGGCTAGAGGTTCTCTGCCGTCCAAAAGCTGCTTTACCCACTTCGGGAATGGCCATTGCCGTTGTGGTTCTGCAGGCTCTTCTTCATCTTCTTTGTCTTGAATCCTCCCAAGCACTGTTGGGGGAGTTCGGTCTGCTGTTGGTGGCGGTACTAGATGGATATCCTGGTCCTGGTTGTCTGGGAAGAAAGCATCCTCCTCCAATTGATGCGGCTGTTCTAAGAAGACCACATCGTGACTTACAATTACCTTCTTGGTAACAGGGTTATAGAGACGGTAATCCTTCGCCTCTTCACTGTAGCCCAAGAAAATACACTTCCAGCTCTTCGGTTCCCATTTGGTCCTGGTAGCATCAGGGACATGCACAAAACAGTCACATCCAAAAACTCTGAAATGTGCAGCTGAAGGTTTCTTACCAGAAAAGGCTTGCAGTGGAGTCATCCCATTCACAGCCTTCGTGTAGCTACGATTGAGGATGTAAACTGCAGTGTTACATGCTTCAGTCTAGAGAGTCTTTGGCAAATCTTTCCCTTTCATCATACTCCGGCCCATTTCGCAGATGACGTGCATCTTGCATTCTGCTACATTTTGTTGTGATGTATGTGGCGGGGGTTTCTGCCTCTTGATTCTGTGCCTTTTGCAGTAACTTTCGAATTTAGTTGATGTGAACTCTCCACCTCTGTCTGATCTCAGCTTCTTCACCTTCCTCCTCGATTCTTTCTTGACCATTACATGCCATTCCTTGAACCTACTGAAAGCCTCGTCTTTCGTCTTTAGGAAGTATATCCATATCCTTCTACTATAGTCGTCGATCAGCGTCATGAAGTGGAAGGAACCACCCAAAGCTTCCATCTCCATCTTTCCGCAGAGGTCCGTGTGAATGAGCTCTAGAGGAGCCTTTGCTGTGCTGGCCTCTTTAGGAAAGGGCTGTCGATGCTGCTTGCCCATCATGCAAGCTTCACAAACATCGGGCAGATTTGAAAATTCTAGTAGGTCTGCAATCATTCCTCTTTTATGCATCTCCTTCAAAGAACTAAGGTTTAGATGACCAAACCTCTCATGCCACAGCTTAGTGTTATTCACATCCACTCGAGCACTGAAGCAAGACATTTTTGAGTTTACATCTAAGATGGCCTCAGGTTTATGATAGAGAAGAAACATTTAGGCACTGGCAAGAAGATCATATACAAGAAGTATAGCTTCCGAGGAGGCCAAAATGCCTATCTATGAGCTGAGCCATGAGCACGGATCTCAACATGAAAGAAATCAATACGGTATAGAGACAGGAATTGTAAGACATTCTCTCTCTACATGTAGAACTTGCATATAGAAGTTGCATGTAGGAGTTGCATGTAGAACATGCATGTAGGAATCGCATGTAGGACTTGCATGTAGGAGTTGCAAGTAGAACATGCATGTAGGAATCGCATTTAGGAGTTGCATGTAGAATTTGCATGTAGGAATCACAAGTAGAACTTGCATGTAGGAATTGCAAGTAGAACTTGCATGTAGGAATCGCAAGTAGAACTTGCATGTTGAGGATTCCTAAGAGAGATTATTCCTAGCCTTATGCAAGTACAAAATGATCTTTGCCACTACTCTACACACACATTTTGTACTACCTAAGTCCATGTTGGCACAGAGACAACATACTCTCGGATCCATTTTATTACTCGTCCTTGTGTTATGGCATATTGTGAGCATGTAGCTGGGTTGCCATGTGTGTAGTCCAGTGGCTGTGGAACTTGTGTCATGCCAGTTGATCCTGCTGTAAAGCCTTGGCACTATATAATTTTTTCTCAATTTCTAGGTAGCCTGTATCCACCATTTGTTCGAATAGAGATACGTGGCGTGCTTGTAAGAAGCCTGGCTCTTTGATAGAGTCATCTTGTATCTAAGCATCGACCCATTCATTGGGATTGAAATTGAGTGGAGGCAAATGGCTATCGAGGTAACATGGGACCTCCAGAATGTATTCCAATGTTTTGCAGAAGATAGCACTTAGGCAAAGGAAGTGATCAATCCTACCGCACATTAATTGCTCATGCTATTGAACTCTAAGTTACATTAAATTGAGCGTTTTTTTTTAAATCGAAAAAAATGCTCAAAAATGTGTTTTTTGTGATTTAAAACGTTTCAAACATTTTTTGATATTTTATTCGTACGAATAATTTATTCGTACGAGGTCAGTTTATTCGTACGAATAAACATAGTATAAACTTAAGTCACTTCCATTTTTGGTATTCGTACGAATACATCCACCTGTATTCCTTGCCACCTCACCCACTTGCTTGCCAGCCCTGCCACCTCCTGCTTGCCTACCTGCTATCTCCTGCTTACTTTCATACCGACCAGCTCTCGTCATAGGTACCTTATTGCACCCTTGCTTGTGCTATAGTCTTTTGTTTTAGTAATTAATGTTTCTTTTGTTTTGTTTTGTTTAGTACTAGCACTCATCTCTCTTAGGAGAGTTGTGTGTTGCAGTCTTTTTAAATTGTTTTATATTTATTTTGTATTGTATTTAAGTGTGTAGACAGGTTGGCACTCATCTCTCTTGCAAGAGTTGTGTGTTGCAGTCTGTTTTTGTCATGTATCGCAATTTTAATTATAATATAAATAATTGTCTTTTACCTGAGAGGCTAGCACTCATATCTCTTGAAAGAGTTATGTGTTGCAGTCTCAGTTTGTATAAAAATGTTTGTTTGTAGGAACTCTTGGGCTGGCACTCATCTCTCTTAAGTGAGTTGTGTGTTGCAGTCCAAGCTTAGTGATGTTTTCATAGATGCTTATTCTGGCACTCATCTCTCCCTTGAGAGTTGTGTGTTATAGTCTAAGTTTAGAGATGTTTTCAAGCACTTAGTCTGGCACTCAACTGTCCCTTGATAGAGCACCTGCATCCCTGCCCTCCAATGGTTCTCCTGGGGCTTATTGGAAAACATGCTAAGTACACCAGTCGCAAAGCTGATGTCCGACCATGTGTTGCACAGGTAAATTAAGCTGCCCACAAGCCTTCTGTACTTCGCTTCATCCACCAGTGGTGATGAATCCTCGTTTGAGAGCTTCGCGTCAACCTCCATAGGGGTACCAACTGTGTTGCACTTAGCCATGCCAAATGCCTTCAGTATCTCTCCAGCATACTTCAGCTGTGAAATGAAGATCTGTTTCCGGCTCCTGCCAAACTTCAATCCCTAAACAAAAATGCATCAGTCCGAGGTCTGTCATTTCAAACTCTCTTCCTAGCAAATGCTTCATCTGTGAGATCTTCTCTTCATGGTTCCATGTTATGACAAGGTCATCCACATAAAGGACCACGATCAAACACCTACCTCCTTCTCTGAAGATATACAAATTTGCATCAGATGGGCTCCTCCTGAACCCGTTTTGCAAAAAGTAGGCATCAATTCGCTAGTACCACGCTCGTGGGGCCTGTTTCAGCCCGTAAAGTGCCTTCTTCAGTTTGCAGACTTTACCTTCTGAACCGAGGATCTAAGAACCTGGTGGTTGTTCCACGTATACCTCCTCCTTGAGATCTCCATTCAGAAAGGTGGATTTCACATCCATCTGAAACACGGGCCAACTTCCCTGGGCAGCTAAAGCCAAAACACTACGGATTGTGGTTAGTCAAGCTATGGGAGCAAAAGTATCTTGATAATCAAAACCATGTACCTATGCAAATCCTTTTGCCACGAGCCGAGCCTTGTACTTATCCAACGTGCTGTTGGACTTGTACTTGGTCTTGTATACCCACTTGGTTCTGATTACCTTGTGTTTTGGTGGTCTATCCACAAGGTCCCTAGTGTTGTTCTTCATTATGGAGCCATACTCCGACTGCATAGCCTCCATCCACCTATCATCACCCTGTGCCTCTTCAAGACACTTGGGTTCATCAGCACGGATCACTTCTGTCATCAAAGCATAGTTGACCAAGTGTTCCTGCGCCCTTCTTTGCTCCTCTAATCTCTTAGACCGGCGGTGTTCGGATGGTTCCTCGTCAATGGCTAGAGGTTCTCTGCCGTCCAAAAGCTGCTTTACCCACTTCGGGAATGGCCATTGCCGTTGTGGTTCTGCAGGCTCTTCTTCATCTTCTTTGTCTTGAATCCTCCCAAGCACTGTTGGGGGAGTTCGGTCTGCTGTTGGTGGCGGTACTAGATGGATATCCTGGTCCTGGTTGTCTGGGAAGAAAGCATCCTCCTCCAATTGATGCGGCTGTTCTAAGAAGACCACATCGTGACTTACAATTACCTTCTTGGTAACAGGGTTATAGAGACGGTAATCCTTCGCCTCTTCACTGTAGCCCAAGAAAATACACTTCCAGCTCTTCGGTTCCCATTTGGTCCTGGTAGCATCAGGGACATGCACAAAACAGTCACATCCAAAAACTCTGAAATGTGCAGCTGAAGGTTTCTTACCAGAAAAGGCTTGCAGTGGAGTCATCCCATTCACAGCCTTCGTGTAGCTACGATTGAGGATGTAAACTGCAGTGTTACATGCTTCAGTCTAGAGAGTCTTTGGCAAATCTTTCCCTTTCATCATACTCCGGCCCATTTCGCAGATGACGTGCATCTTGCATTCTGCTACATTTTGTTGTGATGTATGTGGCGGGGGTTTCTGCCTCTTGATTCTGTGCCTTTTGCAGTAACTTTCGAATTTAGTTGATGTGAACTCTCCACCTCTGTCTGATCTCAGCTTCTTCACCTTCCTCCTCGATTCTTTCTTGACCATTACATGCCATTCCTTGAACCTACTGAAAGCCTCGTCTTTCGTCTTTAGGAAGTATATCCATATCCTTCTACTATAGTCGTCGATCAGCGTCATGAAGTGGAAGGAACCACCCAAAGCTTCCATCTCCATCTTTCCGCAGAGGTCCGTGTGAATGAGCTCTAGAGGAGCCTTTGCTGTGCTGGCCTCTTTAGGAAAGGGCTGTCGATGCTGCTTGCCCATCATGCAAGCTTCACAAACATCGGGCAGATTTGAAAATTCTAGTAGGTCTGCAATCATTCCTCTTTTATGCATCTCCTTCAAAGAACTAAGGTTTAGATGACCAAACCTCTCATGCCACAGCTTAGTGTTATTCACATCCACTCGAGCACTGAAAGCTGAGAGTTCGTAAATGTTGTTGCGATGTGTACCTTTACCAATAACTTTTCCTTGAAGATCCAGGATCTGTGCACCATTCTTATTGAATTGAACTTTGAGGTCCCGATCCGTGATCGCAGAAACGGACAACAAGTTCCTCTTGATATCTGGCACATAAAGAACATCGGACAAGTGTTTTACAACTCCATCTTACTTGAGAGCAATCATACCTTTTCCTTTTGCTAGACATTTTGCATCATTGCCGACTACTACCATGATGTCATTCCCTACCAGCTATAGAGAGGTATACCAATCCTTCCGACTGGTCATGTGGAGCAATGCACCACTGTCAATGATCCAAGGTTCATCCGTAGGTACATGAACTGCCTCTGTGCAAATCTCCTCAATTACTACGAATAGCTCTATTGGTACTGCCTACGCGTTGTTGCTGGACTCTTTCTTGACTCCATTCTTCTCATCTACAATCTTCTTTCGGCACTCATTCTGCTTGTGCCCTACCTTGTTGCAATAGAAGCACTTGATCTTCTTCTTTCTCTTTTTATCATCAGAAGAAAATGGGTTACCAGAGTCCTTACCCTTACCTTTCTTTGATCCGGTCCAGAAAGCCGAATCTTCTCCAGTCCTCATCTTTTGACGCATCTCCTCCTCCAAAAGCATCACGCTGAAATCCTCAAAGTTGAGGGGCGGATTTTTGTTCTGTGTATTCAACGCCATAACAAGACCATCGTACTTTGGTGGGAGAATCTGTATGCACCTTCATGCTAGATTCTCGCTGGTGATGGTGATGCTAATTGCAGTCACCTGATCACGCAGATTCTTCACCCTGGTGATGAACTTCTCTGCCGCTTCAGACTCAAACAATTTTTCGTTCGCGAGTTGAGTCTCCAGATTCTAAATCCGCGTCTGATTCATGGTCTCGTAGTGATTTTTCAAGACCGTCCATGCCTCCTCCACTGTGGTGACATGTTGAATTAACGCCATGATGGAATCACTAACACTGTAGATGATAGAACACAGTGCATCTGCATTTCTTCTTGTCCACACGAGAATCTCATCCACAGTTGGTACTATCTGTTGTCCAATCCAGGACCTACCGGATAACCGAGCTACTCAAATGCCTTCTCCTCATATGGGGGCTTACAAGTAGAGTTAGCTGGTTCCCGCGTAGTTACATGAGAGTGGAGCATTGATATCTAATAGGGTCAAGTCTTGCTAAATGATGTTTAATATGGACACGACTTGGATCAGGGATTGTGATACATTTTTCAACATTGTATTCATGCTTCTTTTTAAAACTTAATGTCCTTGATTTCCAGCAATGAATAATGCTACTGACTTCCACCTCTGTTAATCCCTCATTATTTGGAACCCATTCACGTTTCTTTTGCAAGCATCCCTCATAGAGTTGTTTTATTGTATATCTTCTCGGGAGATTTTTCAATGGCTTTGGTTCATACCATAAAGCTGTGAATGTTATAGGAGTTCCCTTGTCATCCCTTTCTATCTTAGCAACCTTTGCAACCCAAATTGGGCTAGCTTGGTCATCCAACTCTGAACTTGGATCAGATGCCCAAACTACAACAAATAGACCCTCTTCAATCTCATTAGATGGTATAAACTCTGGTAAGGGTTTGTCTCCCTTCCTGCCATAATATTTTTGAGGTAAAAGGCATTCCTCTGCTTCCTCCATATCTACTAACATATTCATATCCAAAGGAAAACTTGGTGACCTAGCTTGTTCCAGCCAAAAGGATTCACATTATTCAATGCTCATTAAGTTTTCTTGTCTTTCTAAAGATTGGATAAGTGCTTTAATTGATTTAATTGTCTCCAAATTCTTAGTTGATTGCTCTGGATATTTTTGCATCATACTTTGAAGATGTTTAATGAAGGCTTTCAAGCCTTTCATTTCATCTATGTCAAGTGATTTGTTTTTTGCAAGAACAAATCTAGCATATGACTCATTCCATAAATGATCTCCATGTACTAAGTAGTGCTTCCATCGCATCACTGGAATATTGTTATGCATGTGAAACCGAAAGTAGTGTGGATTTGTGTGTCCTATTAGGGTATCATCTCCTGCTTGTAAATGTGGCTGTATGAATGCTCTCCAATCTACCATCCTCTCTAAGATAGCCACTTCTGATTCTTCCTTGCAAGACCCTCAAAATTTTTTCCCAATTCGAAATAGCATATCCTCCATTGTCAAAACATCCATTGACTTCAACTCACTAGAGATAACACTGAAGATTTGATCTATGTCTTCATGTGTATGGCCGACAAGAAGAAATCCAACTTCCACTTCTTCAAATATTTTCAAACCAACTAGCATAGAGCATAAAGCAAATATATATTTATTCTTATTCTCTCTCCAACAATTATCAGCTTGTATTCGCAATGTGTTAGGTAAACATCCACGAGCATCTCTAACCTTTCTTATTGCTTTCATGATTGATGTAACAACTTGGTTACTATCATGGTCATGCAAACTATCAATCCATACATCACAAAAGATTCGGTATCCATGTACTAATACTCCACACAAGTGTGTTTTTAGTCCATCTTTGCCCTCCAATGCCGGTGGGATACGTCTATATCATGGCGAAGTTGTTGTATTCTGGTCCATGCCATCAATGGTGATGCACATGGACTTATCGACATGTGAAATAGCTTCCTCTCTCCAAGAAGCATACAACTTTCGAGCATCCTGCACATGACGTAAATGGATTGATTGCCATTTAATATATCTTCCTTGCTGCTGCTCACATTTACTATGTTCAATGGCATTTTTTAATTCATCACATGTCTTACATTTTGACATCCTTTGCTTTGATGGTGTCTTGACATGGCAAAAATCTCTACGCCAAATTTTGTACAAGGTTGATCGTGAAATCATGCTCTCGTCTCTGTTTTGTAAAGTTTTATTGACAGTTTCTAGGATGACCTTCTTTGTCATTCCCAAAGGAAGATGTTGTTGACATTCGACACATCCATCTAGCATTGTTTGTTGAAGATAAGGCTATGGTAAGGCATGGTCTTTGAGAACTTGCTTTAATGTTGCGGTTGCATTTATAGTGCTTCCATGGCATTTAAGCTTGTAGGTATTTCCATGAATTGTATGAACCACTTTTTCTTTCACCTCTGCCCAGATGGTCCAGTATGTGCCATGTGATAGTCCAGTTAACCATTGATATCCTTGATTGCAAATGGGTCTCCCATTAACCATGGGTTTCAATCTAGGTTTATAGTGTCTTGTGCTCAAATCTTGATTAATGCCTTGATGAAGAAAGCATGAAAACTCTTGAAGAAGATAGTTATGTCTATTAGGCACTGTCTTACTCCAAATACCAAGGCGTATGGCTGCATAATCATCTTTCCCAACTTTTCTAATGCAAAGTCTCTTGCAACAAGCTCGCATAAGCATCCTTTCCATATTCTCCTCGGATAACATTACATGTCTCTTTGATTCTCGAATTGATGCCATGATTCTTCGCCTCTTCACACTCACATACTTTCTTTTTGTAAATAGTGTCTTGCATTTTCCAGTTGTAAGCCCATCAAACCTCGAATCCATTTCCGTTGAATCTTCATCTCTATAATCAAATGTTGTGTGGGCTTGAGAATTATTTGATACCTTATAATATCTTGGAAATGGCAATTTGGTAGACATGTTCATTGATGTCAATTTGTTGCCAATGCCTCTTGAATTTTGTGGTTAACTCTTTCTCCTTCATAACTTAAGATTCTCCCATCTATATTATCTGGCATGCTAGCAGCAATATTATGAACAACATGACAAGTCTCAGATTCTCTGCCCCTTTTGCCTTGCGTTCGAGTGGTAACATCATGATCATTGTCACTAATATCATTAATTCCTGTTATTGCATCACTTATCCCATCAATCTTTGTGTGTATTTTTCTTTGTGGTCCCATCTTATTATTCTCAACACAAGACAAGTCTTCTATATCAGTAAGCATGTTTGAGTCACTTGCAACACAAGACAAGTCTTCTATACCAGTGAGCCTATTCGAGTCACTTCCAACATAGGACAAGTCTTCTATACTAGTGAGCCTGTTCGAGTCACTTGCAACATAGGATAAGTCTTCTATACCAGTGAGCTTGTTCGAGTCACTTGCAACACAAGACAAGTCTTCTATACCAGTGAGTATATTTGAGTCACTTGCAACAGAAGAAACTTTTTCTACATCAACATCTGTTACTATAATGTCCTCAATACCTGTGAGCATGCCACTATGATACTCTTGATCACTACTATAGCTTCTTATCAATTTGGATCCCATTTGTGTTATAGTCCTTTTCTTCTGATAATATTCTGTTGTGTCTTCCATGACATTGAAGGAAACTGTCTTGGGCAAACTTGATTTCAAGAAAGCTAACCCCCATTTACAAGTACTATGAACTTGTAGATGAGACATAGTATTATGGACGTCTAGATGTGAAGTACTATCCATTACATTTTGAATGACACTTGCACTAGTCAACTTAATTATCTCCACTATACAGAGAAAACTCTGAGCATAGCCCTTAAAGTTGCCAATTGCTAAAACTTCTCCACAGCAAGATAACATCTCTACTTTTTCCCCCTCAAAATAAGTTTTCTTGGTATCTTGAAAGTATGTCTTTGGAACAATTTTTTCTTGGTCCCAGAGCATTCTATGTGCTTGCATATCAAATATGTCACATTGTAAGATATCTCCCAATGTTTCAAAGTCTCCATGTGGATATTTTAAACATACTTTAGGATTTACAACGTTGATGATTATCACTACACATCTTCTCTCACCACAACGTTGGAAATGACACACATTCACAGGATCAAGACTATGAATTCGTCCAAAAGCCACCACTTCATTCTTCTTATATAACACCACATCCATACCCTCTAATAAGGTGAATACCTATTTTATGTACAAAAATAGATTAGCAACTCAAAAAAAGACACAATAAATAATCATTGAGCTTATTATTACTTAATAACTTTTATATCAAAACTAGCAGAGAAGGCATTAAACCTAAACCCTACATCCTAAACTTTAAATAATTAATACCAAAACATCTTAACCATTGTAAATCCTAAACTTTAAACATTTAATTCCTAAACCCTAAATCCTAAACTCCTAAACAATAAATCCTAAACCCTAAACCCTAAACCCTAAACTCTAAATCCTAAACCCTAATTCCTAAATCCTAAATCCTAAACCCTAAACCCTAAACCCTAACCCTAGAATACAACCAAAATTTAATGAATTTTTTTGATTTGTGCAACAGGTTGGATATATATCCCCCAACCAATTGCTCAAGCAACAGGTTGGGGGATATATCCAATTGCTCAAGCAACAGGTTGGGGGATATATCCAACCTGTTGCACAAATCAAAAAAATTACAAAAATCAAGAATTTTCTTGATTTGTGCAACAGATTGGATATACGGTTGGGGGTGCACCCCCAACCTATTGCTCAAGCAACAGGTTGGGGGATATATCCAACCTATTCCACAAGTCAAGAATTTTCTTGATTTGTGCAACAGGTTGGATTGAGCAACAGGTTGGGGTACATATCCAACCTGTTGCACAAATCAAGAAAATTCTTGACTTGTGGAACAGGTTGGATATATTGAGTAACAAGTTTGGGGGTATATCAACCTGTTGCACAAATCAAGAAAATTCTTGACTTGTAGAACAAGTTGTATATATCCCCAACCTATTGCTTGAGCAACAGGTTGGGGAATATATCCAATCTGTTGCACAAATCAAGAAAATTATTGATTTGTGCAACAGGTTGGATATCCCCCAACCTGTTGCTCAAGCAACAGGTTGGGGGTGCACCCCCAACCGTGTTGCACAAATCAATAAAATTATTGATTTGTGCAACAGGTTGGGGGTGCACCCCCAACCGTATATCCAATTTGTTGCACAAATCAAGAAAATTCTTGATTTTTGTAATTTTTTTGATTTGTGCAATAGGTTGGATATATCCCCCAACTTGTTCCTTGAGCAACAGGTTCAACCTATTGCTTAATTTTTTTGATTTGTACAATAGGTTGCATATATCTGTTAGATATCAATGCTCCACTCTCGTGTAACTACGCGAGAACTAGCTAACTCTACTTGTAAGCCCCCCATATGAGGAGAAGGCATTTGAGTAGCTCGGTTATTCAGTAGGTCCTGGTTTGGACACCAGATGGGGGCCATGTGTGGCCTAATGGCTAGACGGCTTCATATAGAGTTGGCACACTGCCAAGTAGGCTACATGTAAGTGCGGGAAGGCATCCCATGACTGACCGCACTGAGGGTAGATGGAGCATTTTTTGGGGCAACCCACTCTCGAGTTATGGGGCCCGTTTAGAGCCCCAGATGATCCCGGATGGCTCTGGGCCGAACAGACACCATAGGTTAGTTGCTCTATTCTGCGCCACGCTTCTAACGTGTGGTCGGTGGCCTATTTCGACCTCTAGTCGGCCATTTTGGACTGACTAGGTCAGTCTCCCAATTGGGTCTAACCAACTACGAGTGGTGGCTATATAAGAGCAAGCCCGTGAAGCGCATCATCATCACTGGCTATAGCAACCCTGATTCCTTAGCATCCAGCCTCCGTCCTCTACTATTTCTAGCACACCATCGAAGCTTCTCACATAGGAGTGCACGACTGGGAGGCAGCACCATCTATTGTATTAGTTTTATAGTAATCAAAATTTTGATTCTCCATACTATCAGCTTTTCTCTCTTGCATACGAGATCCTGTTATCTGTTGAGCATAGACATATTGTTTTCTTACATGGTATCAAAGCTTGGGCTCTAGCAAGAAGATTTGGCAGTGTGTTTCTGTTTGTTGTGAGCAGATTGTGAGAGATGGCCCAGCCCGCAAGACTACGAATCCCACCGTTCGGCGAAAGCGAAAAGTTAGACGGCACTAACTATCCACTCTAGAAGTTCAAGATGAAGACCACCCTAAGCACATACGAGCTTTGGGATACTGCTACTAGGGTGGACGTGAAGCTAGTTGCGAGACCAAATCTAGCCAATGCAGGACAACAGATAGTACCAACTGCGGATGAGATTCTCGCATGGACAAGAAGAAATGCAGATGCGCTGTGTTCTATTGTCTACAGTGTAAGTGATTCTGTCATGGCGTTAATTCAACATGTCACCACAGCGGAGGAGGCATGGATGGTCTTGAAAAATCAGTACAAGACCACGAATCAGATGCGGATTCAGAATCTAGAGACTCAACTCGCGAACGAGAAACTCTCTGAGTCTAAAACAGCAGAGAAGTTCATCACTAGGGTGAAGAATCTGCGCGATCAGATGACTGCGATTGGCATCACCATCACCAGCGAGAATCTAGCACAAAGGTGCATACGGATTCTCCCACCAAAGTACGATAGTCTTGTTACGGTGCTGAATACTCAAAATAGAAATCTTCCCCTCAACTTTGAGGATTTCAGCACGATGCTTCTGGAGGAGGAGATGCGTTAAAAGACGAGGATTGGAGAAGATTCGGCTTTCTCGGTTGGATCAAAGAAAGGTAAGGGTAAGGACTCTGGTAACCCATCTTCTTCTGATGATAAAAAGAGAAAGAGGATCAAGTGCTTCTATTGCAAGGAGATAGGGCACAAGCAGAATGAGTGCCGGAAGAAGATTACAGATGAGAAGAACGGAGTAAAGAAAGAGTCCAACAGCAGCACGTAGGCAATACTAGTAGAGCTGTTCGTAGCAATTGAGGAGATTTGCATGGAGGCAGTTCATGTACCTGCGAATGATGAACCTTGGATTATCGACAGTGGTGCATCACGCCTCATGACCAGTCGGAAGGATTGGTATACCTCTCTACATCCGGTAGGGAATGACATCCTGGTAGCAGTCGGCAATGATGCAAAATGTCTAGCAAAAGGAAAAGGTATGATTGCTCTCAAGTCAGATGGAGTTGTAAAACAGTTGTCCGATGTTCTTTATGTGCCAGATATCAAGAGGAACTTGTTGTCCATTTTTGCGATCATGGATCGGGACCTCAAAGTTCACTTCGATAAGAATGGCACACAAATTTTGGATCTTCAAGGGAAGGTCATTGGTAAAGGTACACGGCGAACAACATCTACGAACTCTCAACTTTCAGTGCTCGAGCCGATGTGAGCAACACTAAGTTGTGGCATGAGAGGTTTGGTCATCTAAACCTTAGTTCTTTAAAGGAGATGCATAAAAGTTGAATGATTGCAGACCTACCAGAAATTACAGATCTGCCTGATGTATGTGAAGGTTCCATAATGGGCAAGCAGCATCGGCAGCCCTTTCCTAAAGAGGCCAGCAGGGCAAACGCTCCTCGTTCACACGGACCTCTACAGAAAGATGGAGACGAAAGCTTTGGGTGGTTCCTACTACTTCATGACATTGATCGACGACTACAGTAGAAGGATATGGATATACTTCCTGAAGACTAAAGATGAGGCTTTTAGTAAGTTCAAAGAATGACATATAATGGTCGAGAAAGAAATGGGGAGGAAGGTGAAGAAGTTGAGATTATATAGAGGTGGAAAGTTCACATCAAGTGAATTCGAAAGTTACTGCCAAAGTCACGGGATCAAGAGGCAGAAACCCCTGTCACATACATCACAGCAAAATGGAGTAGTAGAGCACAGGATGCATGTCATCTGTGAAATGGGCAGGAGTATGATGAAAGGGAAAGATTTGCCAAAGACTTTCTGGGTGGCAGTTTACATTTTGAATCGTAGCTACACGAAGGCTGTGAATGGGATGACTCCACTGCACGCCTTTTCTGGTAAGAAACCTTCACCTGCACATTTCAGAGTTTTTGGATGTGATTGTTTTGTGCATGTCCCTGATGCTAATAGGACCAAATGGGAACCGAAGAGCCGAAAGTGTATTTTCTTGGGCTACAGTAAAGAGGCGAAGGGTTACCGTCTCTATAATCCTATTACCAAGAAGGTAATAGTAAATCGCGATGTGGTGTTCTCAGAACAGCCGCATCAATTGGAGGAGGATGCTTCCTAGGAGCAAAGAAGGGTGCAAGAACACTTGGTCAACTATGCTTTGATGACAGAGGTGATCCGTGCTGAAGAACCCAAGTGTCTTGAAGAGGCACAGGGCGATGATAGGTGGATGGAGGCTATGTAGTCAGAGTATGGCTCCATAATGAAGAACAACACTTGGGACCTTGTGGATTGACCACCAAAACGCAAGGTAATCGACACCAAGTGGGTGTACAAGACCAAGTACAAGTCAGACGGCATGTTGGATAAGTACAAGGCTCGGCTCGTGGCAAAAGGATTCGCATAGGTACATGGTTTTGATTATTAGGATACTCTTTCTCCCACAGCTCTCGACTAACCACAATTCGCAGTGTTTTGGCTTTAGCAGTACAGGAAAGTTGGCCTGTGTTTCAGATGGATGTAAAATCTGCCTTTCTAAATGGAGATCTCAAGGAGGAGGTATACGTGGAACAACCACCAGGTTTTGTGATCCCCGGTTTAGAAGGTAAAGTTTGTAAGCTAAAGAATGTCCTTTACGGGCTGAAACAGGCCCCACGAGCATGGTACCAATGGATTGATGCCTACTTTCTGCAAAACGGGTTCAGGAGAAGCCCATCTTATGCAAATTTTGATATCTATAGAGAAGGAAGAAGGTGTATGATCGTGGTCCTTTATGTGGACGACCTTGTCATAATAGGGAACCATGAAGAAAAGATCTCACAGACAAAGCAGTTGCTAGGAAGAGAGTTTGAAATGACAGATCTCGAACTGATGCATTTCTATTTGGGGATTGAAGTTTGGCAAGAGCCAAAACAGATCTTCATCTCACAGCTGAAGTATGCTGGAGAGATATTGAAGGCATTTGGCATGGCTGAGTGCAAGATAGTTGGCACCCCTATGGAGGTTGACGTGCAGCTCTCAAATGAGGATTCATCACCATTGGTGGATGAAGCGAAGTACAGAAGGCTTGTGGGTAGTTTGATTTACTTATGCAACACGCGGCTGGACATCAGCTTTGTGACTGGTGTACTAAGCAAGTTTTCCAATAAGCCCTAGGAGAACCATTGGAGGGCAGGGATGCAGGTGCTGAAATACATCAAAGGCACACTTGATTATGGCATCACCTATACCAAGGGCAAAATCTTGACCGGATTCTATGACTCGGATTGGGCAGGAGACGTGGACAGCAAGAGATCAGTGACAGGTTACTATTTCTCACTTGGATTTGGAGCTATGTCATGGGTCAACAAGAAGCAACCCACAGTTACTCTTTCTTCTACCGAGGCTAAGTTCAAAATCAGCATGTTTTGCTTCTTATGAGGCAGTGTGGTTGAGGAGGATTTTAGGAGACATAGGTGCAGTACAGAACAAGCCTACGCAGTTATCATGTGACAATCAGAGTTGCATGGCAATTGCCAAGAACCCTATGTACCACACTCGCACAAAACACATTGAGATTCAATATCACTTTGTATGCGAGCTCATCATGGATGGAGAGGTCAACTTGGTGTACTGTCTGACTACAGAGAATGTTGCGGACATCTTCACGAAGGCTCTTGAAAGAGACTTGCTGGAGAGGCATCTTCATCGACTTGGCATTAGGCCGAAAAAGTAAGTTCACTTGCGGGTGGACATTGAAGGGGGGTGTTAGATATCAATGCTCCACTCTTGTGTAACTACGCGGGAACCAGCTAACTCTACTTGTAAGCCTGCCATATGAGGAGAAGGCATTTGAGTAGCTCAGTTATCTGGTAGGTCCTGGTTTGGACACCAGATGGGGGCCATGTGTGGCCTGATGGCTGGACGGCTTTAGATAGAGTTGGCACACTGCCAACTAGGCTACATGCAAGTGCGGGAAGGCATCCCATGACTGACCGCACTGAGGGTAGATGGAGCATTTCCCAGGGCAGCCCCACTCTCGGGTTGCGGGGCCCGTTTGGAGCCCCAGATGATCCCAGATGGCTCTAGGCCGAACGGTAATCGTAGGTTAGTTGCTCTATTCTACGCCACGGTTCTAACATGTGGTCGGTGGCCTATTTTGGGACCGACATCTAGTCGGCCATTTTGGGCCAACTAGGTCGCCCAATTGGGTCTAACCGACTATGAGTGGTGGCTATATAAGAGCAAGCCCATGAAGCCCATCATCATCACTGGCTACAGCAACCTTGATTCCTTAGCATCCAGCCTTCATCCTCTACTATTTCCAGCATGCCATCGAAGCTTCTCACACAGGAGCACACGGCTGGGAGGCAGCGCCATCTATTATATCAGTTTTACAGTAATCAAATTCTTTATTCTCCATACTATCAGCTTTTCTCTCTTGCATACGAGATCCTGTTATTTGTTGAGCACAGACGTTGTATTGTTTTCTTATAATATCCCCTAACCTGTTGCTTGAGCAATAGGTTGGGGAATATATCCAACCTGTTGCACAAATACAAAAAATTACAAAAATTAAGAATTTTCTTGATTTGTGCAACAGATTGGAATACAGTTGGGGGTGCACCCCCAACCTGTTGCTTGAGCAACAGGTTGGGGGATATATCCAACCTGTTCCATAAGTCAAGAATTTTCTTGATTTGTGCAACAGGTTGGATTGAGCAACAAGTTGGGGGATATATCCAACCTGTTGCACAAATCAAGAAAATTCTTGACTTGTGGAACAGGTTGGATATATTGAGTAACAGGTTGGGGGGTATATCAACCTGTTGCACAAATCAAGAAAATTTTTGACTTGTAGAACAAGTTGTATATATCCCCCAACCTATTACTTGAGCAACAGGTTGGGGAATATATCCAATCTGTTGCACAAATCAAGATATCCCCCAACCTGTTGCTCAAGCAACAGGTTGGGGGTGCACTCTCAATCTCTTACAACAGGTTGGGAGGTATATCCAATTTGTTGCACAAATCAAGGAATTTTATTGATTTGTGCAATAGGTTGGATATATCCCCCAACTTGTTGCACAACTTAAGAAAATTCTTGACTTGTAGAACAGGCTGGATATATCCCCTAACTTGTTGCTCAAGAAATAGGTTGGGGGTGCACCCCTAACTGTATATCCAATCTGTTGCACAAATCAAGAAAATTCTTGATTTGTGCAATTTTTTGATTTGTGCAACAGGTTGGATATGTCCCCCAACCTGTTGCTCAACAGGTTGGGGGACATATCCAACCTGTTGCACAAATTTAAAAAAATCATTAAATTTTGGTTGTATTTTAGGGTTAGGATTTAGGGTTAGGGTTTAGGGTTAGGGTTTAGGGTTTAGGGTTAGGGTTAAGGCTTTAGGGTTTAGGATTTAGGATTTAGGATTTAGAGTTTAGGGTTTAGGGTTTTGGATTTATTGTTTAGGATTTAGGGTTTAGGAATTAAATGTTTAAAGTTTAGGATTTACGATGGTTAAGATGTTTTGGTATTAATTGCTTAAAGTTTATCCAACCAACCGTTTATCCAATCTGTTGCACAAATCAAGAAAATTCTTGATTTGTGCAATAGGTTGGATATATCCAATACTAGGTATGATCCTTTGCAAAGGCTTTACTTTAAGTAATTATAAGTCTACCTAGTTAAAGTATCCTACTTATTAGGGACAAGCACATAGGCTAAAAGCACACCGATTCATATTTTCTTACATTCATGCTGCATGGTGTATCAAAAGAAATGAAGAAGTATGTGATAAGAAATATTCATAAGAAATATGTATTCCATATCATGGATTCATACCATGCATATCTGGTGGTTGCTAAAGTAGAAAAATGATATGGATTCAATGATACTATAGTTTTGTACAAAGCCTTAAACTTTGCTTTTGCAAAGTATTACATATTGTAACAAAGATAAGCAAGTATGCTAAACCTCTTCCAGATTCTATGGTTTTAAATACCTACCTTACAAATACATTATCTAATTCTTCATTCTTCGACTAATAAGTATTTGTAAGAAAATAATACAACGTCTGTGCTCAACAGATAACAGGATCTCGTACACAAGAGAGAAAACAAGATAGTATGGAGAATCAAAAATTTGATTACTGTAGAACTGATACAATAGATGGCGCTGCCTCCCAACCATGTGCTCCTGTGAAAGAAGCTTCGATGGCGTGCCAGAAATAGTAGAAGACGGAGGCTAGATGCTAAGGAATCAGGGTTGCTATAGCCACTAATGAAATATGGGCTTCATGGGCTTGCTCTTATATAGCCACTAGTCGTAGTCGGTTAGGCTCAATTGGGTAGCCGACCCAGTCCGCCCAAAACGGTCGACTGGGGGTCGGTCTCGAAATAGGCCACCGACCATACGATAGAACCGATGCGCAAAACAAAGCAACTAAACTATGGGTTCGGCCCACAACCATATGAGATCCATTTGAGGCTCCAAACGGGCCCCACAACCCGAGAGTGGGCTGCCCCAGAAAATGCTCCGTCTACCCTCAGTGCAGTCAGTCAAGGGATGCCTTCCCACACTTGCATGTAGCCTAGTTGACGGTGTGCCAACTCTATCTAAAGCCGCTAGCCATCAGGCCACACATGGCCCCCATCTAGTGTCCAAACCAGGACCTACCGGATAACCGAGCTACTCAAATGCCTTCTCCTCATATGGGGGGCTTACAAGTAGAGTTAGCTGGTTCTCGCATAGTTACATGAGAGTGGAGCATTGATATCTAACACCCCCCCTCAATGTCCACCCGCAAGTGAACTTACTTTTTCGGCCCAATGCCAAGTCGATGAAGATGCCTCTCTAGCAAGTCTCTTCCAAGAGCCTTCGTGAAGATGTCCGCAGCATTCTTTGTAGTCAGACAGTACACCAAGTTGACCTCTCCATCCATGATCAGCTCGCGTACAAAGTGATATTGAATCTCAATGTGTTTTGTGCAAGCGTGGAACACCGGTTTCTTTGCAATCGCCATGCAACTCTGATTGTCACATGATAACTGCGTAGGCTTGTTCTGCACTACACCCATGTCCCCCAAAATCCTCCTCAACCACACTGCCTCACAAGAAGCAAAGCATGCAGATTTGTACTCAGCCTCGGTAGAAGAAAGAGCAACTATGGGTTGCTTCTTGCTGACCCATGACACAACTCTAGATCCAAATGAGAAACAGTACCCTGTCACTGATCTCCTGCTGTCCACATCTCCTGCCCAATCCGAGTCACAAAATCCGGTCAAGATGTCACCGTTGGTATAGGTGATGCCATAATCAAGTGTACCTTTGATGTATTTCAGCACCCGCATCCCTGCCCTCCAATGGTTCTCCTGGGGCTTATTGGAAAACATGCTAAGTACACCAGTCACAAAGCTGATGTCCAGCCGTGTGTTGCACAGGTACATTAAGCTGCCCACAAGACTTCTGTACTTCGCTTCATCCACCAGTGGTGATGAATCCTCGTTTGAGAGCTTCGGGTCAACCTCCATAGGGGTACCAACTGTCTTGCACTCAGCCATGCCAAATGCCTTCAGTATCTCTCCAGCATACTTCAGCTGTGAAATGAAGATCTGTTTCGGCTCTTGCCAAACTTCAATCCCCAAACAAAAATGCATCAGTCCGAGGTCTATCATTTCAAACTCTCTTCCTAGCAAATGCTTCGTCTGTGAGATCTTCTCTTCATGGTTCCCTGTTATGACAAGGTCGTCCACATAAAGGACCATGATCATACACTTGCCTCCTTCTCTGAAGATATACAAATTTGCATCAGATGGGCTCCTCCTGAACCCGTTTTGCAGAAAGTAGGCATCAATTCACTGGTACCACGCTCGTGGGGCATGTTTCAGCCCGTAAAGTGCCTTCTTCAGTTTGCAGACTTTACCTTCTAAACTGGGGATCTCAAAACCTGGTGGTTGTTCCACGTATACCTCAAACTCCTCAAGCATTGCCATCAACTCATTATCCATAAGGGAGATGCTTGGGTCACAGATGAGGGCACTGGAGACTTTTTTTTTTGCAACAAACATTTGTGGGTGTTTGGGACCTACTGCACTAAAGTACTTCACCATCTCTTCGACCATGCACTAAAGTCTTTTACGTGGTCTCTATAGGTACCTCTTTGCACCCCATGATTGTGCATGCCCACGTGGAAAAAGAGTCTTGTCATTTCAGGCCCTGCCATCACGTAGTACGCCACACATTTGCATTGCCTCAAATGAATGGGGGACCTTTTGCAAAAGAAACAGGCCAAGGTTTCCAAGCCAATAGCAGACATTCCAATAGCGAGAATGTTGTTGTTCATTTTTCCTACGCTAGATGAGAGAAGATTATAATGTGCAATCAAAGAGACATAGTCAATGTTCTTTAACTCAATTTCTCAGCAATGGGTGTGCTATGGACCGACCTATCCATGTAGTGCAGTTCGGCATTAATCGACCTGTCGGAGCAAAAGGGGTTTGTACACTCTAGTTCCCCCACACACCTACTACGACGAACTTTGCCAAGAAATGTCATTGTTATCGACCTTGGTTTTGTCCATCAATGGCCATCATACTTTTGCTCCATGCCATCAAATGTGTCAATCTATCAGCTAGTGGAGGCAATAACAAGAAACATATAACAACATCACATAACCAAGATGATCTAGATCAGCTTTGCCAATCACACATCCGGTTGCGAAGACTTGTATTGAGAGGAACTGACCGGCAAAAGCGGGCCATCATTTGGATAAAACCCGGCTCTACTGACACCTATGTAGGCTCTGTTCTGAGCCACTGCATTCACCATCCACATAAGAGTGACCTGCATTCACATAAACCATGGGTTGATCTACTTTCTCTTTTCCTTTTCGTGATACTTGCATACCACTATCTGCATTGCTTTGAGGAGATCCTCCTGAAATCAATCTGCCTGTCCATGGCAAAGTATGTGAACCACTGCTAGAGGACACTATAGGTCCACTAATATTTTGTGATTACTGCTATGAATGTGCAACATTACCATTTTGTGCATCTATACCATTTTGTGCATCTACATCATCAATCACATTTACAGGTTTATACCAGCTGCTCATCTCATCAAATACAACATCTCTGCTCACTATAAACTTATGAGTAGAAGGGTGATAGCATCTATACCCTTTCTATTGCAGAGAATAACCAATGAAGATGCACTTCTCAGCTTTTGGATCCAACTTGGATCTCAACTCATCTGGCACATGAACATAGGCAATGCAACCAAAAACTTTCAAATGAGAAACATCTGGTTTCCTACCAGTATACCTCTCCTCTTGCGTCATGCCATGTATTGCTATAGTGGGAGTCCTGTTCATTATGTAGACTACTGTAGCAACTACTTCAGCCCAATAATAATCTGGCAAGTCTTTTTCGTTGAGCATGGCATGAGATACCTCTCCAATATGCCTGTTTTTCCTTTTTGCAAGTCCATTTTGCTGTGGGGTATGACTGCATGAATATTGCTGCTTTATGCCATGCTTCTGCAGGAACCTTGCAAACTCATTTGAGAGGTACTCTCCCCCTCCATCTGACCCTAGGCATTTTATTTGCAAGCCTATTTCTTTTTCAACCATAGCTTTAAAAGCTTTGAAATGCCCAAACACTTCACTTTTCTTTTTCATAAAATACACCCAAACTTTTCTACTGTAGTCATCAATAAAAGTGAAAAAATAATTATAGCCTCCAATGGATGCAGCTTTAGTAGTCCATACATCAGAGTGGATTAATTCCAATGGCCTCTTACTCTCTTGAACATGTCTAGGAAATGGTTTCCTTTCCTGTTTTCCAAATTGACAGGCTTCACATACCTTATGCATTTTTGCAACCTTGAACTTAGGCAATCTTGCAACAATATTTTGGGCCTGCATTAATTTAAGTCATTGTACATTAACATGGCCAATGCGTTTATGCCAGATATCAATATCTGCAACTACACCGGTCCTATGTGCAAACATTGCTGCACTCAATTCAGGCATGTCCGCATCTAACGTAAACATCCTGCCCTTCTTCTTCCCTTTTGCTCTCAAGCGACCTTTATTTTTCATATCCTCAACAAAGCATACATGAGGATTAAATTTGACCTGCAAGCCCTACTCAACCATTTGACCAACAAAAACCAGGTTCTTGGTGATATTCGGGACATGAAATACATCAGACAAGTATTTCTTTTTCCCATCCTGCATAGACAAAGGACTTTTACCAATCTGCACAATAAAATGTGATGTATCATCACCAGTCTCCACAAATCCTGGTCTTTCCATTTTCCTTGCATCCTGCATCCATTCTGCATGACCTATCATGTGGTTTGATGCACTTGAGTCAACATACCACACATCATTGCTTTCTTTTGCACTTGTCATAGAATTGGTCATGTGCTGCACCATAAACAAATGCTCATTTCTGTCATCACCCTATCTACTAGAGGATGCATAATTGCCTTAGTGCAATTTTCTAGTCATAATGTCATTCCGCTTTTTATAGCAATCTTTAACCATATGACCCATTTTACCACAATAGTAGCATTCAACATTACTGTTTGCATTTTGGCCTCTCTGCCATCCACTACGACCTCTTTGGTTCCCCCTGCCTCTAAGTAACCACGTCCTCCTCCATAGGACTGGTTTTCTTGAATTTGCTGCATATTATGATTTCTTCCATGGCCTCTAGATCGGCTTGCTCTACCTTTGCCTCATGAGAAATACAATGCTTTTAAACTTACAAGTATGAAAATAATGAGAGAATAATGAGAGAGAAATGAGAGGTATGCAGGGTCTCTCTCTCTACTTGTGTAGGACAATTCTTAGTGAGAGAGAAACAACTGGTATGCAAGAGCTCTCTCTCTCTCTCTCATTCTTCTGGCATAGGACAGTTTTGAGCAAGAGAGAAACAAGAGGTTGCATGCTCTCTCTCTCTCTCTCTCTCTCTCTCTCTTCTATGGTGAGATTTTAGGGTTTAGCCAAATTTTGGTGAGCTTTTAGGGTTCAACCAAAATTTTGGTGATACTTTATCCCTAAAAGCTCAACAAATTTTTTAGGGAAATCCATAAAAGCTCACCAAAACTTTTAAAAAGAGCCATTAAATCTCACCAAAGTATTATTAATTTCCTCACATTTCATTGACGTGATTACTGCATAGAGCATGATGTCTTGAGCATTTTTGCCTTTCATAGCACTACAAAATTCCTTAATGATCAAAAGTTATGGCCATTTGAATTTTGGAGATCCAAAATTCAAGGCACTTTTCAAAGCCCATTTTAGATGTGCACTAATGCACATCCAAAATGGGGTTGAAAAGTGGGCTTGAATTTGGTCTCTCCAAAATGTCCATAGATTTTGACCCTTAAGGAATTTTGCAATGCTGTAAAAAGAGAGCCTATTTTTCAAGCCCAACATCGAAAATGGGCATTGGAAAGCCCAAATTCAAGCCTACATATCCCCATTTATAGATTTGAACACACATCATTGAGATGATCAATGCATAGAGCATACCTTATGGGTCAAATGGCCATCAATTTTGACCTATAAGAAATTTTGCAGTGTTGTAAAGTGAAAAAATGCTAAGGAGATCGTGCTCTAGGCATTGGTCATGTCAATGAGGTGTATTTAAATCATTTAAATGAAATATATTTTGGTGATGTTTTAGGTCTCTTCTTTCAAAATTTGGTGAGCTTTTAGGTCTCTTCCTAAAATTTTGGTGAGGTTTAAGGGTAAAGTCTCACCAAACTTGAACCCTAAAAGCTCACCACCAAAAGATTTCCCTTATAGTAAATTATGCAATTCATTAAAACTCTGCTTCTATAGCACTTTTTATATATTAATATTAAATTGACAAAAAGAAAAAATGAATATCAATATATAGAAAATAAAATATTGGAGCTACCAATATGCAATAAAATAGTATTGTTATCATTAAAAAACAAACTAGGACGCAAATAATACGTGAATCATAAACTCATTGAAGCATGAGCAAATCATGAAAATATTCAATACTCTTCTTTCACTATTTCTAAATTATTTAAATCATACTATTATAAAAATAATAATATAAAATAGAATAATAAATTAATTAAACTAAACTATTAAAGTAAAGAATATGCAATGAAATTAGATCATTTACATTATTCTAGCAAAATAAGTAGTATGTACAAAATCATAAACTAATTATGGATTTCAGTACCTAGTGTAAATAATAAATACTTTTTGCTCACCTTTGGTCATTAGTTAATGAACGAATTAATTTATTAATTCTATATTTATATACATGTGTGTGTCTATGCATGTGCATGCACGTACATGTGCACACATGTGCATTGTAGATGCGCACGCGTGTGCGCACACACACGCATGCACACACACACATGCACGCATGCATACACACACATCCATATATATGTTTATGTGTGGGTGTGTGTGAGTGTGACAATATTGCTCTCACAATATCAAATGCCATTACAAATCTAGTCAAATCAATATCTTTAGCATGAGGTACATGTAAGGTAGTTCAATGTATGAATCATCAGCCTCCAAATGTTCTTAAAAAGAATCTAGCAAATCTAGAAGTCATGTTTCAAAGAACCACTTATGACAACTGATATGTAAGTGGTCCTGTGAACAGTTAGAAAGTAGCATGCACACACCTTTCTGCTTGCAGTCAGAATGTTGTCCTGGTGTAGCTGGAATTGATTTGGCTTTGCATTATTTGTGTCGTTGTGCCTCTTTTGCCTCCTTGGCTACATTGACTTCTAGGACTTATTCTAGAGCTTGGTTTCTCACTTTTTCTTGCTCGATCCAATCAATTGGTTTTTGAAACTGTCAGCAGTTGTATACATCATTGTGGAGAGAAAATCCAAGAGAGTTCCTGGAAACAATTATAACCATTTTTCAGTTACAAACTATATTCTATTCTTGGGAAGTAGTGGCTTAGTGGGGTGGTGGAGTTAACCCTTAGCACATATGTTGATCATATGCAATTTTGTAAACATGATCTTGAAATACACCAACTCTTTACAAGTGGATCCTTGTGAGATTTGTGGTTTCCTTGGGTGAAACATTTTTAATAATAATGCTCTAATACTAAGACTCTATTCTTTCCAATCTCAATTTATACCATCCCTAGTTAGTTTCCCTTTTGTAGACATTTGATATCATGAATGACTTGTAGTGTATCAAGTAGACATGAACATCAGTAAAGCTTGTTGTTGCTAAGTTTGGACATGGGATAATATTTGGTGGATGGAGTCAGTAAAAATTATCCCACTTGAACTCTTGGAAGCAAAGTTTACAAATGTTCATGACTACTTGACACACTTAAAGATTGGCCAGTCAAAAAATCAAAATTTTGCAAGAAAACTAGTAAGATATGGTATAAATCATGTTTAAATAGAACATAGCACGGTGGCTATCATAGATCTCCTTCTGTTTGCCATGTGCTGGTCGTCATAGACCTCCTCTTGTAATACATAAAAATACGTAACAGAGCTATAACTCCAAGAACTAGCGCAGTGGTCTCTCCAATATAACCTTGAATTCTGGGCGATGATGATAGATCATCACGCCAAAGACTGCACTGAGGCGATGATCAGAATGATATATTGCATCTCATTATTATGCCAAAAACTAGTGCGGTGGTCTCTCCAAGCCAACCTATGATTTGCATGGGCAAAGCTGTGGTAAGAGGCTACACAATGACAGGTGGTTAGGCCAAAGACTGCACTACAGTGGTGTTCAGAATGATAGATTGCATCTCATTATTACGCTAAGAACTAGCACAGTGGTCTCTCTAAGACAACCTTGAATTTTAATGATCTACATGGGTGCGATGCCCAGTGATGACAGGTGGCAAAGATGTGAAAAAAGGCTACATGGTGATAAGTGGTCAGGCGGCTCAGGTCAGAGACTGTGCTACATGAAGTAGTGCAGAGATGCACAATGTAGTGCAGAGCTGCCGTGTGTTGAGCTCTGCAGCGTTCAGAATAAATAGATTGCGTCTCATTATTATGCCAGTGTGGCATCATGACATCGGGAAAATTTTTGGCAAGAGCACGGGTCTGTGCAAAATTCAAATATTCACCCAAGAGCACATCACATCGTGGCCCTAAAATGGCCCCAAAAATAGTTTCGCGATTGTCTACACCCAAGTAAACATTGACCCATGTGTGTGTGTGTGTGTGTGTGTGTGTGTTGGGGAAGCCTAGGGATACATGATTTGGAAAAGAGAATGTGAGGGTTCAGTATAGTATTTTGAAAATGTGACATCACAAATGGATTTATTAGCCCTTATCTAATAGTTTTGACTAGAGTTTATGACTTTTTTTGTTTTAAAAAAAATGGTTCTTGGCTACCCATGCTTAAGGTGGAGCGCATTTTAGCAAGGAGGAAAATTTTTAATTATTTCTAAAAATCTTATATCTTCCCCTCGCATAAAACACACTTTCATACATAGACAGAAATCTAGCATAATGATGATTTTTTTTAAAACTCTATATTCTTGTTTTATGTGTGTGTTTTGGGGATATTGAATTAGTGGTTTCACAAAAGAAACAAAAGTGTGTGTCAAGGAAGGGAGACACATGATTTAGGGAACAAAATGTGAGGGGGAAGGAAAAATATTCTGCAGTATAGTATTTTGAAAATTTGACACCATAAATGAACTCATTTTCCTTGTTTCAATCGTTTTGATTGCAAATTTTTCCACATTCCAAGGTTATGATATTTTTTGTTAAAAATAAAAGGTGTTTGGAACACCAACACAAGAATGGCTACTTGATGCCTTTTTTTTAAAACAAAAAAGTTCATGACCTCGGAATGTCACCAAATTTGTAGTCAAAATGATCGAAAGAGGGCCATTGAGTTCATTTTTTGTGTCAAATTTTCAAAATATATTGCAAAATATTTTTCCTTCCCCCTCTTCCCCCTCACGTTTTCTTCCCCAAATCATGTATCCCCCTTCCCTGGCACACACACATACAAAAATATAGAATGTGATATTTCATGGTCGTGATAGATTTGTGTGTGCGCACATGCGCACGCGTGTGTGCGTGTGTGTGTGTGTGTGTGTGTGTGTGTGTGTGTGAAAATTTCCCATCAATAATTGAGCCGTACAATTCATTCCATCAATTAGATAAAAAGTAAAAAAAGGGGAACATATAAGGAAAAAATGTTTGAGACATCTAAGTTGAAAAATGCAACAACCAAAGTTTGGAAAAAAAAATAGCCAAAATTAAGAATCTTTAATAATATTGAGTTTGACAAACAAAATATTAAAAAAAGATGTTGAATCCTCAAGCTATCCAAGTTCCGAGGTCAAGGTCCACTTACCTATCCCACCATCCAAACAAACTAGGTGTTAGAACATCATAATTACATTTGGCTAGACAAGTAATGCCTGTTTTCCCCAGCTTGTTATCGCTTTACCTAGGAATATAGACAACCATATGGATTCTTAGATAAATAAAAATTACTTAAATTCAGAAGTGAAGTGGACTAAGGAGCAAATGAGTGCATGGGTTGAGAAGGGATTAGTGGAGGTATGGGATGATTACTATGCTTGGTGTGTGGGGTGATTAAAAAGAGAGTGTAAAGGGGAGATTTCATGGGAGGTACATGCAAGAGTAATTCATAGTTGGGGAAGTATACGCGCGCGCACATGTGTGTGTGTGTGTAGTAGTAGTAGTAGTAGTAGTATACATTTACAACACCCCTTTACATAGTGAAGAGTAGACAAATTTGAAGTAGGAAAGAGAAATGTTTAATAGATAAACTTTGCAATAAACATCACAAAAAACGAAGTAGCATAATTAAAGGATGAACAATTTTTTCCAAAAGAGAAACTGTGAGCAGTGAAGCTTAGATAAGTCATCGATAGCATCACTTTTATTGAAGAGGGGAGTCTGCCTACCTGCCACCATCCAACAAGAAAAATTATAAGAACCATATTTTGACTTGGTTGGGAAGATAGTTGCTCACACAATAGACTTAAAAAGCTAAATTTTAAATTTGTGCTTTTAAAGAAGGGAGAAGAAGGTAAAAGGCATAATGAAAGGAAAAGAATTTAAAACATAAGAATATAGAGGAGAGTGTAAGAGTTTTAGCAAAATACAACTAAAACGAGTTTGAGAGGATAAATTAGAATTTACATGCATAAATTGTTTATAACACAAGGTAAAGGTATGGTAGATTTAAAAAATAAGTGTGGAGAGATAGACTAAAGGAGATTTACCTTTTCCTTAATTTTTAAAAGGTTTTTTGAAGGTTCATAACATATAAGCAAAAAAAAAGGGAAAAACCCTTTTGAGAGGAGAGAAAATTAAGAAAGAAAGGGGAGGGGAGGGGAGGGGGGATTAGATTTGTGAGGAGGGGAAATTAATAAAAGGGAAAAGGGAGTGTTTAGATAAATAAAGAGAAGAAGAAAGGGGGTTTGTATGAATAATTAAGAGACAGAGGAATATTAAGGGGAAAACCTAAATAAGCAAAGAATAAGTAAAGAACGGGATAACATGAGAAGAATAAAAAAAGGAAATACTTCCACATCTTTAAGAGGGGCATATAAAAAAGAGGGGAGGGGGGGAGAAGAAGGGGTTTTTTTAAATATTAAGGGGGGAAGGGTAAAGTAAGGGGGAAAATAATAAAAAGGTGAGAGGGGGGGGGTTTGGGTTTGTTTAAGAGCTATTTAGAAAGAAAAATTAAAAGAAAAAAGGGGGGGGGGAAATGAAAGTAACGTGGAAATGACAAAACAGGGAAGGAGTTCTATTAAAACCATATAAAGGGGAGAGAATAAAGGGAGGGTTGGGTGGTTGTGAATTAAGAGGTACTGATAAGTTCACAAGTGAAGGTAATGGAGGGAAAGAAAAACAAAAAAAATTTATTAAAAAGCTCCTTAGACTATAGAGTCCAAGTCGCAGACTGTGAGGCATGGAAAGGTAGACGAAGGAGAGTTTAAGTAAGAGGCAATGCAACATTAAGTGAAAAGAATTTAACGAGAAGGAACCTCGATAATTGTGGATGGTCATTGAGGGCGATGCTGAAGGGCATGAACTGGTATAGGGGCGTCGAACTACAATGCGAGGTCAGGGGATGCAGTAGGCAAAGGCGGGTGGTACCATAGATGGGTATTAGAGTCACCACCAATGCGCTACACAGAGACTCAGCAACAGTGGGCGACGAACAAAGGTGGGGAGGCAAGCGAGGTTTGCGAGGAGAGACATTAGTTGGAGCTAAGAGGGAAGTAGTTGTGGAGTATGCAGTGGGACAGCCGGGTGTGGAAGTACTATGCTGAGTAGGCCATAGGACGAGTAGGCTATAAATAATTAGGGAAAAGACAAGCAAGGAGGGTTTAAAAAGGTAAGGAAGGGTAGTCAGGAGAGCAATAGTCAGGGGAGAGGGAAAGTCGACCGGGGGGGGGGGGGGGTTGGGTTGGGGTTAGAAAGAGACTTAAGAAGTTTTAGGAAAAAATTAGAAAAATTAGGAAAGATTAGAATTAACACTAAGTAGAGGGATGAATAGGTAAAAAGTCAAGGGTGAGTGTGGAAGGGAATGGTCGAGTCCAATAGAAACGTAGACAAGGTTGTAGGAGAAGCATAGTCAGGGTAGAGAGAGAAGAATAGTCGGGGTAGAGGAGCAAAGAATTAAGAAAAAATAGGGGGAAAAGGGGGAATGGGAAAAACAAGGGGGAATGGGAAAAAAGGGAATGGGGGGGGGGGGAGTTAGAAAACAAGGAAAAATTATGGGAAATTAAAGAAAGGTTGGGGAATTTAAGGGAATTAAGGGAGACAGGTGAAATAAATAGTTGGGGTGGAGATAGTAGGTAGAAAAAGATTAATGTAATAAATAGATAGTAGAGAAAGAAGAAGTTAGGAAGAAATAGAAAGAGGAAAAAAGAAAATACAAAGAAAATTAAGGAGAAAATAAGGAAAACTTAATAAAAAATCAGAGAGAGAGATAGATAGATAGATAGATAGATAGAGAGAGAGAGAGAGAGAGAGAGAGAGAGAGAGAGAGAGAGAGAGAGAGAGAGAAATTAGGGAGAAATAAAGGGGAGAATAAGGGAGTTTGAGGGAAAAGAAATTAGGGAAATTAAGGGGGGTTGTCGAGGGGAGCTCTAATGAGTAAGTGGTAAAACCAATGGAGGAAGGGATAGTAAGTGTGTGTGTGTGTGTAAAATATAAAAACTTTTAACAACACAGCATAGAAGCTCAAATAAGGGTGAATAAAAAATTATTTATAACATGGGTGTTCATAAAACAAAAGTTGGTACAATAGTGTAAACAAAAATAATAATGCCGGTGAAGTCCTCACAAGCATCTTATTTATTGAAGAGGAGAATCTGCATACGTGCCACCATCCAACAAGAAAACATGATGAGGACCAAGTTAAGAAGAAACGAAATGGTGACTCCCCGTGCCCAAGAAATGAATCGTACCTCTCACTTTGATCTAATCTAATGGTCAATATTTGTTTGATGGTCCTAACCTCTTAGTCTCCTTAATATATTATAGAAGAGAGAAGTTGATAAGAGAGAAAAAGGGACCTGTGAGTTCTTTTTTAAGGAAAGAGGGAGCGAGTCGATGGCAACACGTTGCTAGGATCGAGTTCACATAGAAGCAAGGAAAGTGTGTGAATCTGACATGGCAGGCTGTAGGTTTTCCAGTAGAAGAGGTATAGTGTCAATAGTTCAGACTTTGAGGAGCCGTGGGTGGGAAAAGAGGCCATGGAGGGAGGGAGATGGCAAGCGCAGAGGTACATCGTACTAGGTAGGGAGACGACAGATATGTCTCATAGCATAGAGAGTTTGTAGGGTCATTGAGAGATGGCATAGTACAGTGCGATGACATTAGGTAGGTAGGGGGTACACAGGCAGAGGAATGCTTTGTAACAAGAATATGTTTCATGAGATAAGACCACATCGGATAGTTGGTGCCATCCAACTTCAAATAAAAAGAAGATATTTAGAAAAAAAGAAATAAGCAAGAAAATATAGGGGAAAATTAAGAAAAATTGGGATAATAAATAAGAAAAGAAAAAGTACTAAGGTAAATTAAGAAAATTTATTAAAGGAAATAGAAACTTAGGAGATAAGGACGAAGAGTACAAAATTAGAGAAAACCTAGTAAAATTAGAATGTAGAAAAATTATAAGAAAATTAAAAGAAAAAAGTAAAAAATCTATAGAAAATAAAAAAAGCCATTGATAAAGGATAAAAAGGAAATAGGAAAGAAAAAATAAGGGAAAGGGAAAAAGAAAAAACAAAGGAAAATTTTGAGGTAGGTAAATTTTTAAAAAAATATAGATTTAATTATTAAGAAAAATTGGAGATGGTGTTAGAAAAAGGGAAAATTAGGAAAAACAAAGAGTAGGGAAAATAAAGGAAAATAAAAAATTAAAGAGAAATTAAGGAATATATAAGAAAAACAGGAGAGAGAGTGTGAGAGAGAGAGAGAGAGAGAGAGAGAGAGAGACAAGGGGGCCAGGGTCTAACCAAAAGAGAGGAAGGTGTAGGAAGTGTGTGTGTGTGTGTGTGTGTGTGTGTGCGTTTTGAAAAGGGGGAGTTCATGATTTTTTAAAAATAATTTAAAGTGGCACCTGGCTACCCATGCTCAAGTCAATGTGCATTTTTGCAAGACCTCATCTCCATCTTGCCAAAATACACACTAGCTCACAAATGGGTAGTAACCTTCCATTTTTTCAAGTACTTTTTTAAAACAATGACTTCCTCCTCCTCCCCACTCATAACACGTACTAACACACATGCACACACACACACACACACACACACACATATCCATCACAACCATGAAATATTTTGTTTTATATTTGTGTGTCTGTGTGTGTGTGTGTGTGTGTGTGTGTGTTTTTTTTGGGGGGGGGGGGGGTGGGCGGCAAGCATACATGAAAATTTTGGCTTAATATTTGTGTGTGTGTGTGTGTGTGGGGGGGGGGGGAGAAGTCATACATGCTTTTCTTCTCCTTTTTCAAAATCATGTACCCCCCTTCCCTAACACAGACAAACACACACCTCTTTCCCGACCATATGACCCCCTTTCCGATACACACACATACATAAATACAAAATTAAAAACATTTCATGGTTGTGTTAGATCCTTGGCTACCTCTGCATGAGCCGATGTACCATCAAATTAGTGTTGGGGTGAAATAGAACATTCGAGAGGAAAAGGGGGACCAAGAAAAAAAAATCAATCATTCTTTTGGATACTCGTGTCGGCATGTGAATGGCCCAAATGGGAGTCCCATCTTGGCCATTTGCGCATCGTGCACGAGCATCCAAAAAATAATAATTGGTCCGCCTTTTCCTCCCAAGTGTCCTATTTCACCCCAACACTAAATTGATCATAATGTTTTCCTTTGAAGTCTAATTTGGACATTTCTTGCACCCTTGCGATGGGATCAAGATGAGCTACAATATTGTAGTGCAATAAGTGACATTTTGGGTTAGAATTGGTTTATTCTTGATGCCATCTTACCTATTTATAGGCTAGCTCAAACATAGGAACCCAAGCACCTTTTTGTCTCTTTCTGGGAAAAATTACACACACACTTAAGCACATTAACACACCTCCTATCTCCTTTTATGTTTTTTTTTTAGTAGGCTATCATATTCTTGAATTGGTGATTAATCATTGTCCTACATTTGCTTAAATACAACCGTTGCATCATCAAGGCTCCCATCCTTCCCATACATATTGTCAAAGGAAACTTCCACTACATCTAGTTCATCATGAATTCATAGATGTTTGCTTTAAGGCTAGTGATCTCTACTACATGCAACTTACATAATGATTTTACTTAATCTTATGAGTGTGGGGCCACATCTTTTCCCAACTAATTTAGATATCAAAGCTAATCTCTAAGAGGCAACATTTCTATTGAGATGAAAAAGAAACCTTCTTAAATAAAGAAACATAACAATTTTTGTTTTTGGAATGAAAGAGGATCGATTGCATTAAAAAGTGTAAGTACAAGAAATCTCCATTGGGAAGCCAAATACAGTGTCTACAAAACAGCACACTATAATACAATAGGCATCCTCTAAAGCATGACAACACTTAGAAGGTAAATTGGGTTTAGTGGTAAGTACTAAAGAATGAACACTTCCCTAAATCATAACAACATTATAATACAATAGGCATCCTCTAAAGCATGACAACACTTAGAAGCTAAATTAGGTTTAGTGGTAAATACTAAAGAATGAACACTTCCCTAAATCATAACAACATTATAATACAATAGGCATCTTCTAAAGCATAACAACACTTACAAGCTAAATTGGGTTTAGTGGTAAGTACTAAAGAATGAACACTTCCCTTACATTTGCCTCAAAAATGGTAAATACCATATAATATTATAGCAATAACCTTCTCTCTCACTTTGATTGCCTTAATCATTTTGGCTATCAATTCTCAATATCCTTGAACTTAATTTGACATTACTCCTACATGCTTGGAAAATTGCAAGGACAAGGCTACCAAGCACACAATTGGTCACATGTGCTTGTAGCTAAGGGAGCACTTGTATTTTTTGTTGGTAACACCTTGGAATAGAACCATGAGAGAATGTTAGAAACAACATTGTAGTTAGGGAGTTAAGCAACAAAATTTTAGATTACAAAATAATATTATGATGAGCATGCACCATATAGCTTGCCTCCTATGCTTTCTTGCTCCACCACTAGCTACCTAGCACCATGTTGTAGGGAAATCTTACAACAAATTTGTGAGAGGATTTGAAATGCAAAATGGGAGCCAAAGCAATAAAGATTTCATATTAGCATAATATAATATGTGGAAGCAACAAAGTTTTGAGATTACATGACAAAATGGTGTGGAAATTTTAGATTTAGGTGTTGAAAAGTGATTATGATGAGAAGAAGAAGGATTTGGGTATTGGAAAGAGATTATGGTGACAAGGAGGATTTAGTGGTTGGAAAGTGTTTTGGGTGCATAGGCATGGTTTGGGGGAAAGTTTGTTGGAAAGGTTTCATGCCATTTTTGGCACTTTTGAAAAAATCAAAATTTTGGAGGGAATGGTACCCACGAGATACTTTTGGGGAATGGGGACCACCTTGGGATGTAAAGAGAGGCAACTTGTTACAAGTAGGGGGGATCTCCAAGTGGGATAGGGAGGTGCAATTTTTGAGGCATATTGGGACAATCAAAGCCTAGGGAGATGCACTTTTTTAGACTCATATGAGCCTTGTTAGTTCTTAATCTATTTTCCTAATCCACTTCCCCTAATGAGGTACTATATATTCTATATTTTTCTTAAGCTAGTTCTTTCATCATCTATCAGCAATAATCTTGACTAAAGTGTGACACACTTCCAATAATCTACCCAACACAAGAAAAGATGTGGAAAACCTAGTGTGACAAAATTACCGTAGTTGCTTCACTGAGTCAGCATGCAAGTATTGATGGCTCTTTACAGAATTAATAAGGTTGTTAGCACCTTGTAGCCCTAGTCTAGTGCATGACTGTGAGGTATTACAAAACATCTCATCTCTAATGACATTGAATGGTATTCCATTCTTTACAAATGCTTTCGTCCATCTCAAGTATGCTTCATGCACGTGTTGTTTGATAAAACCATGCTCCCATGGATGATTGTACTACTTTTTTTTCTCTTTTTGACTTGCTTCTCATCATTTTCAGGCAATAGATACCACCTTTGACCCATTTTCCATTGGTTCTACATCCTTGACATGTGATCGTGGCATTAGTTCTCTATCCTTGACCCATTTGCTATTAGTTTTGCATCTTAGTGCTCATGCGTGTCTTGCATGGATTTTTTTATCGAAGCTATTCTTATATATTAATATAAAATCTTGGCAAAAGTTTATCAAGCTCAATTTTTTAGTTTCACAATAATTAAAATACACTTTTATATATTTTATTTTAAATTTTAAAGTAAAAAATGTAAATCCTTACGAAACTTTAAATTTTTAAGAATTAAAATTTCAAATCCTGGTGAATTTTCAAACATTTATTTTTATTAGGGCATATAGACTTTCAATGCCAATATAAAAGTTTAGGTTCCTAATGAAACTAACTTGAAAAAATCATCCATGTTGTCTTGCATTTAGAGGCTTTGCTACTTTCTCATTTTCATCAACCTTACTGCTAATATTGGCACTACCATTAGTCCTTATTAAGTTAGTATTTCTCACTCTTTTTACTTTTCTAAATATGACTTGCACAGGGGAGAAACATTGGATGGAGGGCATGTACAAGCTTCAACATCCAAGCCAGTTCCTAAGAAATGTTTCTTAATGCAAGTAGTGCTACTAGTAGACTTACATACAAAATATCTACATTGTGATTGAGAGACCTGAGGCATGCACTTTTCTTATCTCCATCACGTAATATGACCAAATCTTGCCATGCACCATGCTATAAATTTGCAAGAAAAAACATAAACGAGATTCATAATGTTATGTGCTTGTGTAAGAGAATCATAAATGCAATAAATTTTTTATTCAAAGCATTCATTAGTATAAAGTATAACTATCAGAATATCTAAAATTCAATAAGCACATTCATAAATGAATTTCTACAGAGCAAGTTGTGCCAAAAACGCATGAGTTCAATTCTTGATTAGGGAAAATATTGGTTTCATATATAACAACATAATTATTTATTTAAGAATACATAATTGTTATTTGTGATTTTTACTTGTTTCATTGAATCCAAAAGTGAACGGTAAATCACTAGTATAAGTAATTTATCGTGTGTGGGAATCAACCATTGCCATGTCAAACTTGCTTGCCTTGGAATTGTGACAATAATACTCTAGTTACAGCTATTCCCAAATGTGGTATGCAATAGCACCATGAGGTGTCTCACCATCATGGAAATGCACTACAACGCATGTCTCACATATAAAAAAAGTAAGATATCATCGTACACATCAATAAAAGACCATCATGATAACTTGCATTTAGATCTACTCCAAAACATTTTCAATATAGGGAAGTTAAAGGAGTATATGAACCAATGATTCAAGCTAAAAAATGCTTATGTGGCATCTACTTTACCTAAGTAAAATTTCATAAAGGAGCTAGATACCAAGGTTGATTGTTTCTAAAAGTAAGCAACTATAGGTTTTCATCATGCAAGCACCCCTAAAATTATAGCTCGTGTAATCATTGTTGATGCCACTAAAGTGGTGATGGCTGGCAATCATCATTACTATGGGAAATTTTTTCACCTTAGAAAAATGATTATACCCATAAATGGCATGCCTCAGTAGGAAAATAATATTTTTAATCTTACTAACACATATGGCTTTCATTGAAGCATGTTAATAGTGATATCCTAAACCTAGGGTTCCAACTTCCTTTAGTAAGAATACTTATGGAAATTTTAAGTATGATATGAATTTAACAATATGCCATGAGTAAAAGTTAGTCAAATTAACATGATTGTGTTCTACGAAGAGCTTCAAATATGTCTTTACACCTTGAAAGTTGGGAACACATCCAAAAGTTACATAATTTTGAAAGGAGTTGGGTCTTTATATTTTAGTGCATTTTTTATTTTTACCTCCCTCATCCAAAAGACCCCACCCCCCTCCCTTTGGGTCTCACATATTATGAAAAATATGTACAAATCTTAAAATCTTTCATATTTTTTGAAGTATAAACCTTATGGTTGTGGTAGGGAGGACTGGAGATTGTCATAATTTTCTCTTGCATATTTAAAACTTTTGTAGGAAATCCATAGCTACTATATATGGACCTTGTCCCCCCACAACCTAGATTTGGGACGAGGGTACTAACATGATACATTTTGAGTTGGTGCCCAAGACCTTAAATCCTTAGGACTCATATCTTAGGCTTATGATATTTACCTTTCCATAGAAATATAATATTCAAGATGATCTTGACTATATGATTTGAACCACTAGTGAGGTCTTAGTATGAGACACTATTTGGAAACAAAGGCCAATAAAAATCCACCTTGAAGTTCTCCTTCTTGTACTTTGATGGCATGAATGTGGAGGAGTGTCATATAATTTAATACATGCCTCCACAATGTCATAATGGCCACAATATTTTTGATTGAATTAGGATTTTCATATAGCTTAACACAAGGTCATAAAGCCAACATTGAGTCTTGTGGCATTGTCATAAGATGGTCATAGCATGATACTTTCTGGCTTAATGGATGATAGTCATAATTAATGGTAGTATTACAAACCAATTTGTGACACTATGACACTTCACATAAAGGAAATCTTAAGCACCCTTACCAGAAATACATTTATGGAGTCCATAAGAAAGAAAACCTCAAGCTTAAGTGTAGGTTATGGCCACCAAACCATCATGCTCAGCCTAGCTATCTAATGGCAAATAGTGTATTTGTTCGAAATAAAATGAAGACACACATTCACCTCATAGGCAAGAGATCTACTCGACTAGCAAGAATTTATCCTTTATTTGAGGTTAAAAGATATTGAAATTTATCATCCAATCTCAACCAACCATGATTTTGGTATTCTCTGTCATCTCGATGGTGACTCACGTGTCGTGGGGATGTTGAAGGAATGCCGATGGAGCCTCTACTCCAAGCTACTCCTTAAGAGAGCAATGCAAGGCATGAGCCATCCGCATGTGTCACTCAAGCAGCTCTCGGATTGTCGCAGTGTGTTTCCATGAGAGAAAGAGGGAAGGGGGAGAAGGGAGAAGAGAGGGGAGAAGGGAGGGAGAAGGAGAAGGGAAGAGGAGAGTGAAGGGGGATGGAGTGGCAAACACAAAGGCACTACAAAGGAAACAAGAGAACACCCAAAGACACTCTTGAAAGAGAAGAGGGAGCTTGTATTCCAAACTTGTGCATACAACAATGAAGACCAAGGTCAACCATTTTGTCTTTTATACAGGTCACCTTTTGAAGGGAGGACCAACCCTTTTCCTTTTAGCACTCGCCCTTTCTTTACATTAAAAGGCTCTTGGGCCCGTAGGGTGCCAAGGCATATTGCTATCCTTTCCATCTCTCCCTACTGTCAGAAATAGCACTTGTGTTAACCATATAAGAGTGCTTGGGACAAGCCTGGCATTAGGAGGTGCTCCTAACCGGCTCCCAAATAGCGCTTGTGTTAGCCTTGCACCTCCAAGCCTTGGCTCAAACCCCCTATGTGAGGCTTAAAACATGGAGTGGCGAGGCCGATCTTGGGCTACTTGCGGCTTGACCCCCGTGAGGCAATTAACCACACTAGCCACATTTTGTGGCAATTTGCAGCTGGAACCTGCAACCTATGACTGTTGGGGGTATTTGGGGCTCAAACTCCTTGATCTTGTACTATACTCCTTCCATGGCTGCAACTGTTGAAGTAAATCATGAAGCCTAATCACCTCTAATCACTGGTTACCCTACATTCGGCGAATGCACTCCATGGATGCTAACATGCCCCCCTTCCTGTTGCGCCCCAGCCACGTTGGAGGAGGTGTGTGGAGAGGAATGTTTGGAGGACTACGTAGCGGTCTAGCTGGCATGGCGTTCACCTCTAATCACAGGTTACCCTACATTCGGTGACTGTACTCTATGGATGTTAACATGCCCCCCTTCTTGTTGCTAAGCCACCCTCAGATCAGCCGCGTTGGAGGAGGTGTGTGGAGAGGAATGTCTGGAGGACTACATAGCGGTCTAGCTGATGTGGCATTAGCCGAGCTAGGTACAAGTGGTACTTCCAAAAGTGGGTGGCGTGCATATCCTCATACGTGCAGATGTAGTGGCCATGGAGGTTGCACATGCAAAGGTAGAGGCAGATGTCCTGAAATTGCGTAGGACTGATGTCGAGGTTGAAGACAATCTGATTGGTCTGATTGTGGAGGCGGGAGGTCGCGGAGGAGTAGAGGAGGCGATTGAAGTGGACCGCATGCACTATCCCCCAGACACTCCAAATGCACTCCGTGCAAAAAATCTTATATTCCACCTAGATCTCATAGCCCCACTCCCTCCTAACGCCCTCCAAACCATCCTCCACCGCAATCTTGATCATTGCCGTCCCATTCTCGCCAAGTCCTATTTTTCATTAGATCTTCAACCATCTAGCCTCTCTTTTCTTCGCCCCTCTGACCTCCAAACTCTCGTTGCCCATCCCATTTTGCTCAATTTCCAAGCATGGTGCCACATCATCACAAAGTCCACAAGTTATCCTGTGGACGATGATGTGATGCAATTAGCAAAGCTCGTGGAACTCAGCCCGTGGGTCTGTACCCCCGATAGTCTACAAGCTGACATTAATTGGATACAGACGTACGATCGAGTCTCTGTAATACAATCTCAAGGGCATCTTGCAGCTTACCAATCCACCACCTGCAATCCCCTGGACATTATAATCCTCTTTAACCATGTGCTACAGGGTCTCCTAGACTCACTTGAGTCCTTGGTGAGCAATTTTGAACCAATACATGTAGCATATCCTGAGGAAGTAGCCGAGGAGGAAGGCCAAGAAGCCATCTCAATATTTAATTCTATCGTCCCCCTGCTAAAATCCCACAACCACCTCCTCTGGATCCCACCCAGCCCACCCAGCAAGCCACCCAACCTCCCCCACCCCCCTTTCCTTGCACCAATCTGCTTGAATATTCTTCCAACGCCTCTAACATCACCACTGCACAGCACAGGATCCATCTCATCTACTACTCCAGTCGACCTCCCTGAAGAGGCCCTCAACACGCTGCTCAAGGCAGCCAATTTTGTACAGACAGCCGATGATACAATGCCCATAGGCACAATAGAGGAGGAACCCATGCCCATTGAAGATGGTGAGGTTCCGTAAGCTCCTCCCTCCTCCCCGCCCAAAAATATACAATGGTGTCCCGACCTATGGTTGTTCCAAGAACTGCCAAATAGTGCACTCATGCACCATTGGAAGCAGCAACTCGAAGGCTCCCACCTCCACCTCTACAAAATCTTGGAGGTGCGCCCCATCACGTAGTTCATCACCTAGTCTTTCAATGATTGGTGATGCACCCATCCAAAGCGCACAAGAGGAGGTTATCACCTCGCCCCCGATGCTCCATTCCCAAGGACCGATGCCGATGTCGGCTTCACTGGAGACTCCCCTTCCTCAAAATGGAGCAATTTTGGCGGTACTACCGCAGTGCCCACGTCAATTGCCAGATCCACTCCCTGTACATGCCAATGGAACAATGATGGACTTGGGCGGAATTCCACGAGCTCTAGCAAACAAGACCCTAATATGTTGTACAATTTTCCTAAGTACAACTTCCCCAAAGAAATGACTCAGGAAAAATTTTGCTTCCGCCTCCAGCCATTCAATGACACGTATGGCTTGGTACCAAAATTCTTGTTGCCCACGGTCTTCCAACCCTTGAGTCTTCTGGGTGATCGAGCATACATTGTCACTTGTTCTACTCCTACACGGACACCGTCAGTGCCTGTTCTTGTGCCAAGAGATCCTGTAATGTTTGGATCTGGCATTTGTAGTTTTCCTGAGCCCTGACATGATGTGCCTCTACCTGTGCCTTTTGCTCTAATGATGTTTTGAGGCCCGGACTCTGTCGGCCTGGTCCATGAGCATTTGGACCAGGGTTTCGCTAGAGGAGAGCTAAGTCGAGCTTTGTGACTACCAGCTCTAGCTCCTTAGCCTTTGTTTAGTACTCCTCTGCTCTATCTAGGGCCGTTTGCCTTGTGGCTTGGGTGGCGACCATCATGGTGTGGCTGTCGCGCACGAAGAGTTGTGCCTGGAGGAGGGTTGCTGAGAGTTGAGGCCTATTCTTGCCTCCTCTGGAGAATTGTCTATGCCACCTGTGGGAGCTGTGCCATCGCTTTGAATAAATTCTGCTCCATCTGGTCAGCATGAGAGAGCTGTTCGGCTATCATGTGGCTATAGCCACTTGGTGCCCGATAGTGGGGGAGCGCACTGCAAAATTGTAGAGCCTTCGTGAGGCTTGCCCATGGAGAGGAGGAGATGCTGTTGACAATGGAAGTGGTCTCTTGAGGATGGGTCATTGTTGCTGAGGCCGAGGCCTAGGGCGCAGCGGGGGTTTCCAAAATAGCTTGGCCTCCTAGGTGGAGGCCAATCGTGACTGTCTCATCACCTGGGAGGTCATCCACTAAGATGGTCTCTTGTTGTATCCTTTTTCCCTTGTCTTGAGGATCCACTTGCTCTGAGTCGTAGTTGACGGCTTAGGAATGCCTACATTTGGCGATCCTCGTATTGTGCGAGCAACTAACTTGGGTCCGATTGCGCAAGACGACTGGCTGAAGTTGCACTGGGTTATGTTCTTGCTCGCTTTGGCTTGACCTCTACTTCTTCTTGCTCTGTTGGTGCCGGTCCTGTGGCTGACTTTTCGGCCAACCCGTATCTGATAGGCAGATGCTGCTACAGCATGTGGTAGAGAACTGGCATGTATAGCATCGGGTTGCCAATGACCTTTGTGTGTTTTGAGGTCCTCCCTCATTTGATTACAGAAGTCATCAGCCCATTTCGTGACCTGGGGTTCTGCCAGCCCGCAACAAAATATTCGGCACGATTTGATTGGTGGCGGTCAGTGTGCCTTACTTGCATCAACCACTGCAGGGCCCTTGCTGGTCTTTCCACCTCTGGCTTGATAATCTCTATGAAGTGGATGCGCCCTTTGCTTTTCTTACAATTGTAGTGGCAGATTTTGTTGAGGGCCTCAGGAAGCTTGAGAGGATTATGAGGGGGTATGTAAGGGGAGGGGGTTTAAATAGATCCGTGGTGGGCATTGGGGAGGTCATAGGCATAGTAAATGAAGTGAGGACTCCGATGGCGTGGCAGTCGGGGAAGCGTGTTTATGTGTGTGAAGATCAAGGGTCATAAGTCTTAGCAGTAGTGTGGCGCAAAACGCGGGAGAGTCGGGGGCTTTTAGGAAGTGGTATGTCAAAAGGGACTACTTAGGATAAGAAAGAACAAATAAGGGGGGGGGGAAGTAATGATACGACTAGGAGAAAAGATAGAATAGTCGAGAATTGGAAGGGTATTGGGAAAAAGATAGAAGACCAAGGGGTCGGGGAGGGGGGGAGTTAGAGAGAGACTTAAGAAAATTTAGGGGGAAATAGGAAAGATTAGGAATAATTAGGAAAGATTAGGGAAAATTAGGAAAGATTAGGAGAGAGAGAGAGGGAGGGAGGGAGAGAGAGAGAGAGAGAGAGAGAGAGAGAGAGAGAGAGAGAGAGAGAGGAATTAGGAGAAGTCTGAAAAGTGAAGGAGAAAATTATGAAGCAGAATACCTCGAGAGAAGAAGAGGGTTGGTTAGGGTAGAGTGTTTGTAGTTTGGTTAGAGAGCTTTTAAATATATAACACACATAGTCTAAAGAGGGAGGGTAAATAGGAAATATATTTAAAGGGAGTAAAAAAATGAAAAATAATTTAGCAAGACAAGGAAAATTTAGAAAAAAGGAGGGGGTTAGCATGAAATTTGAGGCATGGCAACCTTACTTATGATCACAAAAGTTGGCATATGCAAAGCCAAGGGTTCTTATTAGCTAGCGCACACGGTAACCGCTCTACTAACACTTTTCATAAAAATTGTTCTCGGAATCAATGTCGGACACTTCATCCCATCCTCCCAATCAATTTTGGAAACTTCATCCCATCCTCTTATCAATTTTGGACACTCATCCATCCATTAACTCTTTCTATTCCACTCTCTCTCTCTCCCTCCTGTCCGCCCCGCCCCCGCCCCCCCCCCCCTCTCTCTCTCTCTCTCTCTCTCTTTCCCCTCCCCCACATCTACTCCATAAAAGTTTAACAAGGGAGCGCTCTAGAGCACATGATGTCCTTCGTGGTTATCTCAAGGCAAGGCATTGATCGTATGATGTGCTTGCTTGGTTCAAGCAAGGCATTGTGCATTTTGGCTAATGCAGCATTGGATAGCTTATCTAATAGATTCTTGAGGAAGGCAAACATCTTTGTCTTTGTTCTTGCTTTCTTCTCTTTGTTCTTCCTTGAAAGCTCACATCTCTCTCTCTCTCTCTCTGTATCTCATCCTCAAGGAGATGTTGTAAAGCAAGCTCTGCAGTAGAGGTTTCTTCTTCGTATGACATTCTCAGCTTCTTAAATGCGGGCATGGTTGCCATTCTCGTTTTCCAAATGGAGGTCGCTTCGCTTCGACAACCCCAATTTTGCTTATTGCACCCTGCTTGACGGCCACGCCCCAGCAGCTCCCAGTCTCAGAGGCGAGCTTCGGCGTCTCTTCAAGCTTATCCATCCTGATCTCTTCCAGAACCAGCCCTTAGAACAGGTGTGGGTTTTTTTTCCCAATGACTGAAGCCGCTGTTTTCGGTCGCATCTTGCTTTTTGCCTTCCTTTTTGTTGATGGGCTCTTTCTGTCATTTCGGCATACGTCGTAAACAAGGAGTTTCGGTTGTCTAGCGATCCGCATTGGAAAAGACAGACTCACGGTCCTTCGTTGATTGGATTGACAGGCAATAAATCAACATTCTTTTCAGCTTTTGCAAGAGTATCTGAATGCTGCCAAGGGAGGTGGTAGTTCCCGGCAGCTCCCGTATCACTTCGTTTTCTTTATAAGGCAAGATGCCGACGTGGGAAACCTAATGAAAGTGGAGGTGACGCTGCCGCCGCCTCAAATTCGTTACCACGACCAAAAAGGAACAGATATCTTGCCTACCACGCGGACATCTATCGCCCGGTTGTTGTCAGCTTGCGGTCTTTCAGGTTACGTGTTAGGTGGTCTGACAGCTGAAGAAGACCATGTCCGCTTGTCTGAATTATTTCAACAGGCTTCAGAAATTCAACGAAGAAATGAAGTATCTGCCACTGATATGGAACGGCAACTAGCAGTAACAAAAAATGCTTTAGGTTTAGGACGGGGCATAAGAGTCTCTTTTCGCCCACCCTTGTCAGAATTGCCTTTTAAGGATCAACTGGAAGCTCTGGAAAAGCTTGCAAGAGCGTTGGACAGATCTCCAGATGCAAGGCTCTCTGGGCATACACTTCTAATTGGTGATTGTTACGGCGTGGATGCCCTTGGCAACCTTTGGCTTAGGTTCCAGGATGATATTCAATCATGGGCAAATTTCTTTCAGATAACAGATTTAAAAAAAGCTGAAAAAAATCAGAATGAAGCATCACAGAGGCGAGTTTTAGAGCTTAAGGCCGCCAGACTGATGGAGGTCGAAATGATTTTTACTCATGATGCACTTGCTGTTCAGCCGGATTACACTAATTTTTTAAACAAGTTAATAAAAGAAGCCACGGGTTATGGGGCTGTAGGTTCAGGCAAATTTTTTCAGCTTCCAATTCGGGTAACATGCCCAAAAAGAGAGCTCAATCAATACGATGCAAATGATGCAGACTTTGACAAAGTTTCTCATATGAGAGTTGATCACACATTTGGGTACATTGCTGTTCCTGTGTGGGAAAGCCTACCAAGTATTTACAAGTATATAGAAGAACATGGCTATGAAGCTATGGAAGTAAGAGAGAAACTCAAACAATCAGAAAAACACACAGAACAAGTGAAACTCATAGTGAGAAAGAAACTCAGGCTGCGACAACTGACGTTTGACAGGAAATTACGGAATGAGATGTGCATCGCTGCATGCATGCGCCTTCTTCATTTTGCACCTGAGCTTGAAAAGTATATGGAGGGGTTATCACTGTGTATCTCGGATGAGCATAGGCTGCCTATAGAAGGCACCAAGAGCTTTCTTCACCTGAGGTGGAATTTCAGCCTGTCAGAACTCTAACGTGGAATTACCCCATATTTTTTAATTCAAAGAAACTAGATTCTCTAAAGCAGTGAAAATATGAAATATCTGCGCGACATTCTTACTTTCACTTTCTGCATTGTTTCTTCCTTTTTTCCATCAAAATTTTTGTTGTTTGGTTGGGATTTCAAAGCTAAGCACTGGGTTTAGCCAAGAGATTCCGGAATCTTTCAAAACCCAGATGGCAGCTTATGCTTGGGAACTGATGAGAATATAATCATAGCTATGCTGACCAAGTAATTTTTTCCTCATTTACTCATAATTTTGTCTAAAGTTATTTACAAACTCCCTTCTTTTTTTGGGTCTTTCTCTTGTTCTATTAAAAATTTTGAGTTGTGAGATTTGATATATTCTAGATCTTATGAAGGTATATCCGAGTCGCTTGATAGCATTTGAAGGTAAAATTGGAATGGGAAACTTCATTTAAGATACAACAAATAGATTTTATTTCGAGCAACTCTGCATTTTGAACGAGGCTTTATAACTTTAAAATCATTTCTAACTTTTTCTACAGAAATCAAGTTGAGATTCACTGATGGATTGATGTTGTCTGTCTAGGCACTGCTCAGGAACATCTTGTCAGGGATGTGTTCGATAGGTTGTATAGTCTAGGCACCCACATTGTATTGAACATATTTAAAGTTGTGCATGAGGTTTCCAGATTTCAAGGGGCCTTATCTCTTGATTTTCTCAAGAGCTGTGTGTTGAGTGTCACCGACCCACGTGTGAGCCCCCAAATGAGGAGGACAAGGGATCAGGGGGCACTGTAGGGTGTAGGCATTCCTGGATAACACAGGTCTACACAGTCTGGAATGGATTTGGAGGCCAGCACCACCTGGAACATTGTCTGGAACTACTGTGATGACTCGACGCAGGTTCTGGATGGTGCACAGCAACTGTATGAACTGATACATGGTCTCGAACAGACCTGTGATGGTTGTGACAGCCTGCATGGCATTCAGCAGCAGGTGGAGCATGGAGAAACGGCGCCGGGGAGACCAGGAACAGACCGAGACAGACGTGGGATCATCTGCACCTGTTTTGGGCAGATCCAGGAGGAGAAATAGGGCAGATCTGGTCGGGCCAGATCTGCCAGTTCTGGTCGGGATATTTCGCAGACTCAGTCAGCTGATTGAAGTCTACTTGCAGCCTATAAAAGAGCTGGCATTTTAATCCATTCCCTCATGCAAACTGAAGCCCTTCTGAGGCCCAGTGATTGCAAGAGTGTGGCAAAGATTTCTTCTGATCGTTCTCAGCAGTAGCGGTCTCCTAGATTGTGACTCTTGTATCCAGCATCCTGGCTTGCCCACGTTTTGTGGATGATTTTATGCTTCTCTATTGCTGTCTATTCTCTCAATTATATCAGCGAGTGTTTGCTGTGGTATCTGAGGGAGTTTGTGTGCTGAGAGTTCATTCCACTGCGCTAGGGTTTGCTGTCCATCAGTACCCTACTTTCTAACGTGATATCAGAGCACCAGGCGTGACTCTAGGATATCATTGCTTTCCCAAATCCCATCCATTCTTACTGCACTGTGCATGGATGAAACATTCCACTGTGCTAGGGTTTGCTGTCCATCAGTACCCTACTTTCTAACGTGATATCAGAGCACCAGGCGTGACTCTAGCATATCGCTGCTTTCCCAAATCCCACCCATTCTTGCTGCACTGTGCATGGATGAAACAATCCCTCGTATACGTCCTTCATGATTGTCCATGCAGCAAAAGAAGTGTTCACCAACTGAGTGTGGAAGCACAAAATCTGCAGTGGTGCCAATAATGCTTGCCAGAGCCTCGATCTGCACCACACATCATCCAATCTCTCACTGCTAGTGAATCCGCCGGTATCACAACTGCAGCCATAGTCTCAGTGTGGCTGCAGTCATGGAGACTTGTGGCATCACCTCAACTCCTGTTGCTATCTCCCAACTTAACCAAAAAATAGCTTGGAACTTTCACCTTCCACAATGGATAATTAGAACCATCAAGATTTCCTGGCTCCCCGAAGCTCAAGATCGGATGCTGGACAGCGTGACAAGGATATGAAAGGCTAAGGGGAAGTTCGTCTGAATCAAGCCCTGACTCTTCTTCTTAAATTGGGGTCACATCAATCTCTGGAGGGGCTTCTTCCTTTAGGGTTGAGGGTGTGTCAATAGAGTGCTCTCAACAGTCACCACACCTATTGTAACCTCAAGATACGGTTTGGAATAATGAGGCAAGGATTCTAGATTTAGATCAGAGCTCTACAATTTGCATATGGACAAAGGGGAGTGAGTTCAAGAACACATCACCAAGATGAAGGCGATAAAAGACGAGCTCTCTGCTGTTGATCAAACAACAAATTCAGCTTGGATGGCCCGAGAAACTACAAAAGTTTCATTATGACCATGATTGCAGGTCAATTGTGGGCACCAATTACATTTGAAGAGCTTGTGCCCCTCCTACTTGCAAGAAGACACTGGAAGAGAAAGTTCGAGAGTTCAAGGCCTTCCTTCCTAAAGGGAAGGCGGAAAGGGCAAGCCAGGAGATTGTAATGTCAGAGGAGGCAACTCCAAAGGTGGCAATTTGGATAATAGTGGAGACAAGAAGAAGAAGTGTGATAGGAACTGTATCTACTCTGAGAAGATAGGTTACATCGCAAATGATTGCCTAAAGAAGAAGGTGGATCAAAAGCGAAAGGAAAAGGACAAGCCCAAGGCGGAGTCAAAATCAGATTCAGCTAATGTGGGAGGAGGAGCTCTTTTTGTTCATTGGGCACTACTCAACTCATACAATGAGTGAGGATGGTGATGGCTGGTACAGGGACAGTGGTGGCTCCAAACACATGTCAAACAACAAGAGTTATTTTAAAGAATTACAGCTTGCACATCTAGAGTCACATGTGACACTGGGGGACAACAGATTGCTCCGTAGAAGGATTTGGAAGCATTGCATTCACTACAGACATCGGTGAATAAAAGGTACTTACCAATGTTCCAAAGTTGTGCAATAATTTTTTCTCTGTCAACCAGATTACCTAGAATAGGATGGAGGCTGAGTTCAACAATGGAAAAGTGCTGATCTGGTCAGAAGACACCTGAAAATTGTTGGCAAGAGGATTGGAGGAGCACACTTTGTACAAGTTCTGGGCTTTGGTATATCCAGTCGGTTGCAAGCACATCAAATTTATGGCATGAGAGGTTTGGGCACATGAGCTATGGAACCTTTTCAGAGATGTAGAAAGTTGAATTGGTGGATGACCTTGCACATATGGCATAATACGAGTCAAATGTCTGCTAGGCTGGCATGGAGGGCAAGGAGCATTGGGAGGCATTTCTGAAAGAGGCTACATTTTGAGCCAAGGTTCCAGGTGAGCTCGTGCATTCTGATATATGTGGAAAGATGTCCACGATTCACTTTTTGGAGCCAGGTATTATCCAACGTTTATTGATGATTTCAATAGACATACTTGGATTATTGCATTGCAAACAACTCTCAAGCTTTCACTAAGTTGAAGGAGTGGAAGGCAAGGGTAGAGAAGGAGTTGGGTTAGAAGCTAAAAACTTTCAGAACGGACCCAGGGGGTGAATTTAGCTGAGGGGCTTTCAATGCTCGCTGCAAGAAAGAGGGGACCAAAAGGCAACTAACAACACCACACATATCCCAGCAGAACAGGGTGACTAAAAGGGGGAACAGGACAATCACACAGTTGGGCTTATGTATGTTGAGAAGGAGGAAACTTCTAAATCCTTTTGGGGCGTTGCGGTCAACGTGGTTGTCCACATTTTAAACAAGACAAAGACCAAAGTGGTGGAAGGCAAGACTCCTTATGAGGCAATTTGGTAAGAAGCCTATCATTTCACATCTAAGTATCGTTGGTTCTAATGCATTTGTGCATGTCGACAAAGGAATAGGACAAACCCAAGGGCAAGAAATGTGCCTTCATCGGGTACATTGAAGAGTCAAAACCATGTCGACTTTAAGACCTAGATACGAAGAAGCTGGTGGATGACAGGGACGTGGTGTTCTAGGAAATGGAGTCAGCCGCAACCAGTGGTTTTAGAAGCTCTATTGGTTCCCGAGAGACCAAGGCATGTGATCACGCAAGGGAAGGAGACTAAGGATCCAGACACTGAAGAGTTAGATCTAGAGAACAAGGCAGCTCTGCCATTAAAAGTACCCCAGTGAAAGAAAGGAGTTATTGAAGTGGTATTTGAAGACACTAGCAGAGTCAGGATTGATAGCAGAGAGTGGTTCGGAGCCGACGAGATCATAGAGAAAGGCTACACAGTGAATTATGCACTCATGGTCCAAAGTCAAAAGGTGTTGAGACCGAGGACCTTTGATGAAGCAAATGGACTACCAGAATGGCAGTCTACCATAAGACAGAGATGGAAGCCATTTAGAAGAATCTCACTTGGGACCTAGTTGAGAGACCTTGGAAGAGGAAGATCGTCAAGACCAAGTAGGTGTATCTCACCAAATTCAAGCCCGATGGCACTTTGGACGAGTACGAGGCAAGGTTAGTGATCAAAGGCTACACACAAGCGGAAGGAATGGACTATGGAGAGACATTTTCCCCTATGGCCTGGATGACTTCTATTTGCATGGTGATATCTTTGGCAGCCCACCATCAGTGGCCAACTTAGTCATCACCTCTGAGCCAATCGGTTGAAATGTAGATATGTCATGCTAGTGAGTGCTCGTGAAACAATCGATGTGAAGTCAGCCTCTCTCAAGGAGAAGTAAATGTTGAGCAACTATGTAAGAAATCCTAGATTTACTATATTTAGAACTATGCTAAGGAACAGAAAAGAGACTGAGATAGCAGAGAGCAAAGGAATAACTGTATTGCTTGAATGTCTGTAGGGTGGATGTGATTGTCATCCATACAATTTGGCCTCTCTTATATAGAGAGTGAAGAGTCACACATGAAAAGGTGTGTACTCCAAAGGGTATGTGCATGAAGAGGTGTGTACCCCTTGTGAAGGGTGTGACCCTTGATGAGAGGGTACATTACAATAGGAATGTCTCTTCATTAGAATGCCTCTTGTGAAGGGTTGTGCCTCATAAGGAAGTGTCCCGTCGAAAGGGCAAGAGTTGTGCCTCTTAGGAAGTGTCCTGTCGAAAGGGCATACCCTTCCACAAGTGTCCATTCATCAAACCATCCATAAGTCTAGAAAGAGAAAGGAATACGTCACAGATCGTGACAAACTAGAAGGGTTTCGACTCACAGGAGAAGGTAACAAGGTGTGCAGACTTCGCAGGGCTTTGTACGGGCTGAAACAGGCCCCAAGGGCATGGTACTAGAGGATTGATGACTATTTTCATGAGATTAGTTGTCTTGTAGTCCATCAGCTCGTGATCACAAGAGCAAGATCCAAGAGGTCAAGTGACTTTTGATGAAAGAGTTTGAATTACAGATTTGGGATTACACCTTTATTTCCTTGATATTGAGATATGGCAGAAAGATGACAGCAAATTCAAAAGGATGCAGGGAAGTGTTGAAAAGGTTTCATATGGAAGATTGCAAATCAGCACCAACCCCGATGGAGGTCGGATTGAAGCTGACCAATGTGAACAAGTCTCAACTCGTTGATGCAGCAATCTACCAGAGTTATGGTTGGTAGTTTTTTGTCTTTAACTAACACAAGACCTGACATAACTTTTGCAGTTGGAGTATTCTATCAGTTCTCTTCCAAACCAAGGAAGGATCACATGAAAGCAAGTTTCTGGGTTTTAAGGTATATTAATGGAACATCCTACTCATCGCTCCGGTGTTGAGCTCGGAGGATTTTGTGATTCAGGTTGGACTGGAGATTGGGACACAAGGCATTCCACTATAAGTATTGCTTTATGTCTGCATGGGGGGCCATCTCATTGTTAGAGTTGAGAGCGTCTCAGGTGTAGTTTACTGAGTGAGGGCTTTTATTGTGGGTGTGCCCGCCCCCTCAAGATAGGAGAGGTTGCCCATATTGGCCCCCAGTGTGGGCTGTTTATAGGCCAGAGAAGGCCTCATGGTATGGGCTGGCAGGGCCAGCATATGTGCCCCCAGGCAGCCCGTATATAGGGCCTGGCCTGCCTTTGGGGCAGCTGACCGCTGGTCGGCTTGCCTAGCTCCCCTGCCACTACCTATATATAGGGCTTCCCCCTCCTTCCTCTGGCATCTCATCTGGCTGAGTGTTCCCTCTTCTTTTGGGTGTTCCCCCTTGCTGTATTCACAGTTTCCTTTGCCTCTAATCATGCTGCATGCTTCCGCACATTTCGCACTCTCACATGGTATCAGACTTCAGGTTGGCACGGAACCAAAGAGGGCAGCAACAGACGTGATCAGTTCGAGCCTTTGTGACGTGTTTTTAAGGAGAATTTCCACCCATCTAGTGCTGGGATTTGGTCTGTCCCTTCCACGATCTGCCTCAGCACCTTTGCTTTGGCTATGAACCAGTCCTTACAGTCCGATTTGAGGCTATAGGGAGTTGCTAGGCTCTGTCTGGAGTCTCGCGGCAAGGTGACGCCTCTCCCACGCTGTTGGAGGCTGTTTGAGCATTGATTCGCAAGGTCCACGCCGGCTGGGCGGTGTGCACATGGCGTGGTCAACGAAAGGGGTAAGCAGCAGAGTATCATTTCAGCCCGTATCCCACCCACCCTTATTGCATTGCAGATGGATGAAACCATCGCCTGTGTTTTGACCATGACCATCTGGTAGGGGCAGTTTTTTTTGCCATGATCAGAAGGAGAGGTGTTGAGGCAGGAATAGTTTCAGGAAGATCAAGGTTCTATGGCTCCCCAGAGCAAATTACGCTCACTGGAAACTGCAGCTCAAGATTTGGTTCATTTATAAGGGCTTATGGGAGGTTGTTTAGGGGTTCGAGAAGAAACCTGAGAGTCCTTCCAATCCCAAGAAGTGTACCTAGGATCAAGAGGATGAATTTTCAGGTAGAGCTTGCTAAATGGGAAGACAAAGTCTCGAAGGCACATTCCCTCCTTGTGTGCACCATCACGGAGGGGAATTCCCCTGCACCCTTCCTGCAGACATGCCGGCGAAGGGGTTCTCCCTAGAGGAGCTTTATGCAAGGGGCTCAACAATGGGGGTTGTTACTCTAATGGGGCAGCTTTACAGTCTTGAGTTCTCCAGCGGTAGTACTATGCAGCCCTTCCTGATGAAGGCTAAGTCATCCATGACCAGCTTCTGTCCATGGGAGCTGCACTGACTATCTAGTTGGCAGCACTTATCCTTATCAAGCTACCTCCGGCTTATGACATGGTCTCTCAGGCCTTGCGGTGTCAGGTCTCAGCTAGTCAGTTAGACTTCAATGATCTGTTCTCTCTATTGCTCGAAGAGAAGTTAGTACTTTTTTCCTAGGGCAAGCTGCTGATCACTCCAGGTGGCAGCACGGCCCTTTCACCTCTGGAGAAGACCAAGAAGAACCGGGGGAAATGCTACAAGTGTGGCAAATGAGGCCATTTGCCATATGGCAAGGGACTACAAATCCAAGGGTAAGTCTCAAGATCAGGACTTGTCATCAAACTCTGACCACTTAGGAGGTTCCAGGGCAGCAGTAGCAAAGAGAACGGGTCACAGCCAGAGAGGGTATGTGGGCAGGCGAGAGGGATGCTTCTGGCCCTAATCAGTTGAAATTCTGGCAGGCAAGGTGAGAGTGTATAGCTATGGACCAGATGTGTTTACGGTTCTTTGCTTAGTGTTGCAATTATGGACCGAGGAGTTCGAGTTCATTATCAGGGATTCTTGTATGTGATGAGTGGACTGTTTGGATACTGGACGTGGTGTGTTCCATGGTTCATATTACTCCATTGGGAACTCAGTACGACTAGCTTGGGAAATCACAAGAGAATATGAATACTTTGCTATTGGAGGTGGCACTTTGTTGAAGATCCAGGCCATCGGAGCTTTCTTGTGGGACACTTCCATCCTGGAGGGTCCATGGTGGCATCTTCATCAGCCGACTCCCTCAGATCATTGTACTCCATGAGCTGCAGAGAGTGTTAGAGTTGCAGGTATCTCAGGTGTAGTTTACTGAGTGTGGGCTTTTATTGTGGGTGTGCCTGCCCCCTCAGGATAGGATAGGTTGTCCATATTAGCCCCCAGTGTGGGCTGTTTATAGGCCAGAGGAGGCCTCAGTGTATGGGCTGGCAGGGCCAGAATATGTGCAGGCTGGTTCCCCCCCAGGCAGCCCTTATATTAGGACCTGGCCTAGCAGTAGGGCAGCCGACTGCTGGTCGGCTTGCCCGGCTCCGCTGCCACTGCCCTATATATAGGGCTTCCCCCTCCTTTCTTGTCATCACATCTGGCACAATGTTCCCCCTTCTTTTGGGTGTTCCCCTTTGCTATATACACAGTTTCCTTTGCCTCTAATCAGTGTCTATTCTCTCTTTCTCTATGCTGCATGCTTCTGTGCATTTCACACTCTCACACTCATGGCTAAGCAAGAAGAAACCTACCGTTGTGTTGTCTTCTACAGAGGTGGAATACAAGGCGGCTTGTCAAGCAGCATGCGACTCTCTGTGGCTCCGATGGATACTGGAAGACGTGGGAGTTCTTCAAGAGCTAATTGTTGTGTCATGGGCAACAACCATGACTTGCATAGCAATTGCAAAGAACCCCTTGTTTTATGCTAGGTCAAGGTCCAGTACCATTTTATTCGGGAGTTGATCCAGGACGGGATTGTAGGATAATGTCTCCAATATTTTCACCAAGGCTATATCCAGAGATCATTTGGAGCATCTCATCAGGCAAACGGGTATCCCAGTATTGGCACACAGTCTTGTCATTGAGAGGGAGTGTTTGTCACTGACCCATCTGTCCCCAAATGAGGACGACGAGGGGTGAGGGCATTGGAGGGTGTAGGCATACCTGGATAGGACAAGTCTACACAGTCTGGAATGGATTCGCAGGGTCAGCCCACCTGGAACACAGTCTCGAACTGTTGTGATTGCACATGGCAGGTTTTGGATATGTTCATGTGCCAGATGAGTTGAGGTCTAAGTCGGATCCAAAAGCTGAGAAGTGCATCTTTATTGGTTATTCTCTGCAGCAGAAAGGGTATAGATGCTATAACCCTTTTACTCGTAAGTTTACAGTGAGCAGAGATGTTTTTGATGACATGAGTAGCTGGTATAAACCAGTAAATGTGATTGATGATGTTGAGGTCTAAGTCGGATCCAAAAGCTGAGAAATGCATCTTTATTGGTTATTCTTTGAAGCAGAAAGGGTATAGATGCTATAACCCTTTTATAGTGAGCAGAGATGTTTTTGATGACATGAGTAGCTAGTATAAACAAGTAAATGTGATTGATGACATGAGTAGCTAGTATAAACCAGTAAATGTGATTGCACATGGCAGGTTTTGGATATGTTCATGTGCCAGATGAGTTGAGGTCTAAGTCGGATCCAAAAGCTGAGAAGTGCATCTTTATTGGTTATTCTCTGCAGCAGAAAGGGTATAGATGCTATAACCCTTTTACTCGTAAGTTTACAGTGAGCAGAGATGTTTTTGATGACATGAGTAGCTGGTATAAACCAGTAAATGTGATTGATGATGTTGAGGTCTAAGTCGGATCCAAAAGCTGAGAAATGCATCTTTATTGGTTATTCTTTGCAGCAGAAAGAGTATAGATGCTATAACCCTTTTATAGTGAGCAGAGATGTTTTTGATGACATGAGTAGCTAGTATAAACCAGTAAATGTGATTGATGATGTAGATGCACAAAATGGTAATGTTGCACAGAATTCACAGCAACAATCACAAAATATTAGTGGACCTGCAGTGTCCTCTAGCAGTGGTTCACATACTTCATCATGGATAGGCAGATTGAGATCAGGAGAATCTCCTCAAAGCAATGTAGATAGTAGTATGCAGGTATCACGAAAAGGAAAAGAGAAGGTAGATCAACCCATGTTTGATGTGAATGCAGGTCACTCTTATGTGGATGGTGAATCTAGTGGCTCAGAACAGAGCATTGATAATGAGTTGGGTATTCCTTCTGTTGTTACACCTGGAGTAAGGAAGACCAGGGATGTTTTAAGAGCACCTGGAAGTGAGCCTATTTTGCGCAGGTCTATCAAAGCTAGGTATCTTGTGGATAAGCTGAAATATGATGGATTTACAGCCATTCACTATGCCTATATGGTCAAAGTGATACAAGAACCAGAACCCACTTCTTTTGAGCAAGCTATGGAAAAATAAAAATGAGAAAGCCATGGATGAAGAAATGGATGCTTTGGAAGCAAATGCTACATGGAAATTGGTGCATTTGCTTAAAGACAAGAATGCAATTGGCTGTAAGTGGGTTTACAAGGTGAAGCACGATGCAGATGGTTCTGTGAACAGATACAAGGCAAGATTAGTTGTCAAGGGGTATGCACAGACATATGGCATTGATTATGAAGAAACATTCAGTCCGGTTGCAAGGATGGCAACTGTAAGAGCAGTCATTGCTATAGCGGCATCAAAGGGATGGTATTTATATCATATGGATGTAAAGAATGCTTTCTTGTATGGTGATTTGCAAGAAGAGGTCTTTATGGAGCAGCCACCAGGTTATATTCATGTTCATCTTAAGTTTGTTTGCAGGTTGAAGAAAGCCTTGTATGACTCGAAGCAAGCACCTAGAGCATGCTCTGACAAGATAGAACAGTATTTTGTCACTATTGGCTTTCAGATTATTAAGGCAGATTTTTCACTTTATGTGAGAAAAACAGAGAAAGATATTATGCTGCTTGTCATTTATGTTGATGATTTGATCATCACAGGTGATAGTGATGAAGATATCCTTCATGTGAAAATGCTATTAAAGCAGAAGTTTGAGATGAAGGATTTAGGAGAGTTGCGTTATTTCTTGGACATTGAGGTGATTAGATCACCAAGTGGGATATGGCTCTTGCAGAGGCAGTATGGATTGGACATGCTGTCCAAATATGGGATGACAAGCTGTAAGCCTATTTCAGTTCCTTTGGAGCAGAATGTGAAGCTGAGCACAAATGCAGGTGAGCTTCTGGAAGACCCTACTATGTACAGGTGCATAGTAGGAAGTTTGATTTATATGACTATTACCAGGTCAGATTTGAGCTATGCTGTTAGATTGGTAAGTCAGTTTATGCAGGTTCCAAGGAAATCGCATTTGGATGCGACTAGACACATACTCAGGTATGTGAAGTTCACATTATAGTATGGACTGTTTTATGAGACTGGGGTTCAAATACAATTGCATAGATACACTGATGCTGATTGGGCGGGTAGTATTTCTGATAGACGATCTACCAGTGGATATGTGTTCTCTTTTGGGAGTGCTGCAGTCACTTGGAGCAACAAGAAACAGCCTACAGTTGCCTTGTCGAGCACAGAGGTTGAGTAGAGGTGTGCAGCAATAGCTGCATGTGAGGTAACTTGGTTGCATAAGCTACTTTATGATATGCATCAGTCTACATATGGGTCAATTGTCATTTATTATGACAACATGAGCAGTATACACTTGGCAAATAACCCAGTCTATCATGCTAGAACAAAGCACATTGAGGTGCATTATCACTATGTGCGGGAGAAGGTTTTACTAAGTCTTATTGATCTAGTTTATGTCAGCACAGAGGATCAGGTAGTTGACATATTCACGAAGGCATTGGGCGCAGAGAAGCTGTGCAAGTTCAGAGACCTGCTTGATGTTGTGCAGGAATTGGGATTGAGCTCGAGGGGGAGTGTTGAGATATCGAGCTCCACTCGTGATATGCCAGGGTGACCGTTGTGCATTTATGTCACCAACTTGTTAGCTGCAGATGCAGTTGGTACACCGCCCATGAATAATAGCTGGATGACAGCTATTCTTATGTACTCTAGTTTGTGGCTCAGTCGCCCATGAATAATAGCTGGATGACAGCTATCCTTATGTACTCTAGTTCGTGGCTCAGTTAGTATGCCACCTTAGTTAAGTGAGTTTAGATTGAGACCCACATATAGGGTTCTTCTATTTCCTTGTACTAGAGTTCTTTTGGTTTACACAAACAAGAAGAGGAAAACTGTTTTAGTCTCCACCTTTATGTGTATTCCCCCATTGTATATGTGAGAAAGTCGCAAGTGAGACTCCTTCCTTCTCTTCCACTATCTTCACAAATGGGAGGAATGATCAAGAAATGCTAATATCCCTAAAACCCTTAAATACTCAGTTTGGCCTTGGAGTTGTAGGATGCTAAGAAGTCAAAAGATTGATTGGCTTATTACAGCCGAGCAACATTGGAGCTGTCAGTCCCTAGTTGCTTCATGGGGTCAAGCCTTTTCGTTTGTGTTTCTTTTTTAGGAACGAGGGGGTTGTGCAAAGCCCATTGCCTCTCTTCTTTTGTTCAGTCACCTCAGCACTTTTCTCATCTTGACTGCTCTTCACACAGAAGGCTGACTGAGAGTCAGTTGGGTTGAGAGCTGTAACATGGTGTCTGGAGGGGGACGAGCATTTTCCGAGCGAAATCTTCCGAGCGTCCGAGCGAAGGAAAAAAAAAGCTTCCAACTATGCAAAAATATGACAAAAATGGATCAGAAGAAAACATAGTTTCACTTAGAAATATGAAAAGTATTATAGGAATGCCTATTTTATACACGAATATTTATGTGAATCTTTGGGAATGGTGAGAACATAATGGGATGGCTTTTGAAGAAACCCACATGTAGAGTAGACTTCTCTATGAAAATTCCCTTATGATCCTTCTTACAACTTTTTACTTAATAGGGGGTGACATTGAAAAACCTCTCTCACCCTATCTTCATGAAAGGGTTTCTCCAAAGAAAACTCATTGAAGCAAGCCATCAAGGTAGTTTCGCCAGCGAAACCCCTTTGAACAAGGTCTTTCAAGGTAGTTTCGCTGGCGAAACTACCTTGGACAGCACTTTTAAAAGTGACATAACTTTCACATCCAATGTCCAAATATAGTCATTCAGCCACTCAAATTGATCGGAAAACCCCATTTGAGCACATCTATGGGGTTATATTTTGGAAAACCTTGCATATATAGTATTAAATATTACATGTATTTTATGAGAGTGATATATAAGCCCAAGTTAATACTTATTTACAGTAATTTAAACTTCTGTAGAAACATGTCCATAAATATATTGTTATTAATACTATAAAAACACTTGAAAGATATTGCCATATGATATAAATGTGTTTAATAAGTAATTATTTATGTATAATATTATTATGTTGAGAGTGATTATGAGGGACGTTTCTTAAATGAATTATTTTTCAATACTTTTTTAAGGTAATAACAAGGGTACAAAGGGATGTCTATGAATAAGAAGATTTATGTTATGTAAAAATGAATGAGTGACTAGTTTGTATGTTTTTATGATAAAGGAATCTAGTTCTAATGAAAATAAAAGTGTAAAAACCATGTTTCCTAAAGAAATACTATTTTTAAAATCTCTTGAAAAACACGCTCGTATAAACTTGCTCATAGGTTTTTGCTCGTAAAATTGACGCATCCGTGTCTGGAGCTCTTAGTTCATGGTTTCTGTTGCAACAGTTGAGGATGAGAAAAATGTGTTTTGTCTCTCAAAATATGGAAATCTTCTACACATGAAACAAGATGCAGTTTATCTATTAATATTTTATGGAAAGCCCTTCTCTTTGGGTTTGGATTGACTATTATTTTTATTGCAAAAGCATAATTACCATCCCTGGGATTTAATACTAAGTCAAATTTGACCTTAACTCTAACAATGCCATCCAAAAAATAAAAAATCTTGTATGAAGAATAGGTGGTCTACTTCAGATCCAACAGATGCAGGATAGATAGAAGTGGCTTGGAAAAGGGAGGGGAAAGAAGTGAAGGGGGGTGGGGGCGGTTTGGTGTTGCTTTTACAGGATGTGGGGGGTTTAAGGGTTAATTTTTAGTGATTAGCATCTTAATGTGCTTATGTAAGTCAACATTGTTTAGGATGTAAATGTAAGGGAGCATTAACGCAATGGAGATCAATCATGAACACAATAGTGAGCTTGAACACTGAACCCCAAAGAGTGGGAGCTTCATTCCACTGAGAGAGATTTATACATGTTGGTCTCTACACAATCCATCAGTACCTCGAGGGTGGGACCTCTTTTGTACGAGACCGCAAGAGTCGCTCCGCTTTTTTTGGGGACCTCTTGGGTCACTACATAAAGTGGGGGAACCTCATGAATCACTACAAAAAGTGGGGGAACCTTTTGAGTCCCTCCACGCAGTGGGGGGACATCAAAAGGTGTAGGCTTTTAGTATTTCTCTCTCTAGATCTTGTTTTTGCAAGTATGATTGGATCTTTTCTAGAGAGGATTTTGGCTATCCTCCTCTTTTAAGATTCATCATACCATCTTCCAGGCTCAAGATATCACAAAGCAGAGCTTTGCGCCTACTCTACACACATAATGATGTCATCGTCATTGCTCTAGACTGCACTTCTGGTCCTTGTTGTCACAGGGTCAATAGTTCCAATATGTAGTTGTATTGGGTAGCATCTAGATCATCTAGGTACATTATCATATTAACATCCCCATGGGCATCCCCATAATAAATCCTATCTTGGGTTGAGGGATCATGATGGTGATTTCATACCTTTGTCCTTAGAGGAAGATCACAGTTTCTCCATCTTGGGAGACCCAAGGTTAGATGAAGTGTGTAAGACCATCCAAAGTGAAATGGACAAAATGACAAGAAGATAGAGACACAACTGTCCAAGAGGCTGATGCAAGATGATAAACCTTGGAATGTTATAAAGCCCTAAGAAAACTCATATTAGAAACTAGTTAGATCTTGCTATCTAGGGTGAATTGGAATAAGCATGTTGATAATTTACCAGCATTTTGCCTAGGAATACAAGAATATGAAAGGGGCACATTCTTGTTTGGTTGTGTGCACAAAAGTTCCAGCTCAATTCTAATGCAAAACCAATATGATAGCCAAGTTGAAGGATGTCTAATAAGCTTAGTAAGATATTTAGAAACTCCTAGAAGCTAGACTTAGTTGTGGCAGTGCCTAAGAAAAGAACACCAAATGTAAGAGTAGATTACACCTTGACTACAGAGAGTTATATCATAACCTTATTCCCTACCATTCATTGATTATATCTTCTATTTGATGGCAAGAAAGAAGCTTTACAACTCCGGTCTACTTTGTTGGTTATAGCGAGATAGTAGTGGTTGAGAAAACTAATTGAGAACCACTTTTGATTCAATGTTTGGAGTTTTCTGGTCACATGTCATGTCTTTTTGTCCTTCATAATGCACAAGGCACATATCAATGATTCATGAATCATTCTTTTGGCAAATTATTTATAATTTTTTTTTGAAGATTTTCATGCATGATGTAGTCTAATACCAATGGTTTCTCATCATTTGGATTAACTTTGCAAAGTATTACAGGTTATTGGGAGCATTTGGTTGCCCTTCAATCCCTAAAAGTGCATTCCTAGGTCAATTATGGGATGCTCCTTGGTCATGTAATCAATTGTCAAGAGACAGTATTTTATATAAAGAACATTGCATGCATACATGCATTTCCTAACCTCTACAAATGTGCCTTAGTTGTTGCAAATCTTTTTATGAGAGGTAGGCTATTTTTGAGCATTTATTTAGACTATGTCACTCAAATGTTTTAGCTTCTTTCTCTAACATTCTGTAGGGATTTGAATGTTAGTTTGTGTGTGCTAGGAGAAAGCCCTATGCCAGGCCACCTTAATAAATTTCTGAACACTCTTAAGTTGAAAGAGTTTAGGGTCAGCTTTGAACCAAGATGGGCTCCTCTCCCCAGTTCCAAAATTACATCTAAGTGAGACAGGCTTGTGGTCAGACAAGCTGAGAGAGGAGTATGTTACAACTCTTAAAGAAAGCTGTCTGTTTAAGAGATTTTGGGAAATATAGAATCTGTCAAGTCTAGCCTCCCTTCTGCAATCCCCTATCTGACTGTTGCACCAAGTAAACTCTATTATTTTAATGACATCCACCATCTGCCAATGCTCTTTACATTCTTCCCAAGCAAGTAATTTAGATCCTCTAATGCATGCCCATTCCCTTCCATCTGTCTGATTTGCTCTCTACCATATTGAAATCTCCCATTATTATGCAATTGCCATCTAGGTATTGTAAGGATTCCCATAACTCCCTCATCTCTAGAGCTGAATTGGGAGCATAGACATAAATGACAAAAAAGTCAATTTCTTTAACACAACACTGCAGCATTAACCATCTATTGTGAGCATCTGTATAATGACTTGAGAAATACAATCCTTATAGTGAGACAAAATACCTAAAAGTGTCCCTCCTTTAACATCCTCATGAGTAATAAAAAGCCAAGTCCTTCTTCTATCTATAACTTGAAGCCTGTCTTCAAGAGTAGACCTACTTGCCTTGACTTCTTGCAATGCTAAAAAGAGAGGTGAGAGTGAATTAGCTTTTAGCCAAAAAGCTAATTCTTCACTCCTACCTAGGTCCATTAAACCTCTGACATTGAGAGTCAAGAAAGTTAATGATTTATCTAACATTATTTTTCTACCCCTTTTTAGCCCTGGGGTTGGGGCTGTTCACTGGCATTGAGGTTACCTTAGACTGTCTTCTCTTATGTTGAACTATTGTGAAGGATTTGTCTTGACTAGCAACTTCCTGAGAAGGTATAGTATCTTGAGTGGCCTTTCCTGGATCATCCTCTGAGTCTTCTTCACTAGCTTCTACCTCTTCCATGGCATCTTCCCTGTTAACATCCTCTTCAAATTCCTTTGACCAACCAGCCTCTATGACCATATTGTCCTATTGATTGATAGTGGCTTCCTTATCCACACTTTCTTCTTGCTCCTTGAGTGGATCAAATAAATTTTTGCTTGATGTTTTTGTCTTTCTTTTGTCCTTTTCACTCCTCTTGTTAGAAACCTGTCCATTAGACTGGCCCTTAGAAGGAGGGTTCTGTGTTTTAGGGACCCACTTTTTAGTAGGGGAATGTTGTTTTGTAGTATTAGCTTCTGGCTCCTTAGCCTTGGGTCTCTTTAAAGGACACTTCTTGACCACATGTGTGGATAGACCACACAAAATGCAAGAGTGAGGGAGATTTTTATAAGAAAGGGGTTGTTCCCTGAATATACTACCGAATATACTACCATTATTGTTAAGAATGGTAAGTGTACATAGCATCTCTTCTGCTATGTCCATTTTGATGCAAATCTAAGGATTCCCCCTAGGGTTGATAAAGTTTTCTTGTTCTACTCCAAGAACTTCACCTAGCCCACTACACAGGGAGGGAAGTTGGTTACATAAGTACAAAGGCAAATCTGGGAGCTCTACCCATACAGGAATCTTAGTAGATCTAGGAGAGTCAAGAGAAAAGTCTTTGGACCACCACTCAAGATATAAGGGCTGACTTCTAATAGTCCAAAGGCTGTTTTGCATGGCTCTGGAAGCCATTTCTGGTTTCTCAAAAAGAAAGACAAAAAAGCCTTTCTTGAGGAATCTTACACTTAAGACATTTATACCTTTCCTAATCCAATTCATCCTGATCCAGGATTCAATAAAAGTGAGAGGGGGTCTTACTCTAGGCAAAAAGCCTACTAATGCATGAGTCATGAGCCAGACTAGGGAGTCTTGCAGAAGGTTGTCATCTAAGAAAGCTTTAACTGACTTACCTTCTACATTTGTTGTATCCTCTCCATGAGGATGTTGTGCTCCGTCCTCATCTGGTTGTGAAGCATGTCGAGGTTCTGAGATGCCCGATGATGGGTGGTCTTCAACTTCTTTCTCGCAGGCTGAGGGTAGCCCCTTGCCTCCTGTAATCTGCCCAAAATCTTCTCTGTCTCCTCTTATGTCCTGGCTTGAGAAGCCTCCACGGAGGGAGGGAGCTCGGTCTGCTGTCTTTGGATGGGGTTCAATATCTCCTGTTTTATCATTTTGCATGGTTCCAGTTTCACGTGCATGCTTGGAGGGAGAGCTGGTATTGATGTTTGCAGTTCCTCCTTCACCTTTATTGTCAGCTTCTCTTCACTGGAGGGACTGCATGAGATGCTCTTTGTGTATACCTCTGGCCACCAAGGGCCCGTCTGCACTGGAAGGACCAGCAAAAGAACGCGTTCTCGGGGAAAGGCTAAAGAAGCCGCTCCGTGGCTTCTGAGCTGCATGCACATAAGTGGGACGCACAGCTCCTCCTTGTCCTCCTCTTCCTTCACGGATAGTTGAGCTAGTTCCATGTCTCAAAGGTGGCGCCTCTCGTTCCAGAGTTTATTTGCCTACAAGCGTAGGGAAGTGGGTATCATCAGCTAAATCCAAGCGTTCTGGCAACAGCTGAGATAAGCGATTGTCTACGTCTGCGAATTTCGACAAGAAGTCACTCTCAAAAGGTCAAAGACGTAAGTCGACAGTGATGTTTAGAGGGTTGATGGAAGTGGAGGCGTACGAGTAAAAGGACCCCCTCATGGCCTCTATCGCTATCTCCATCAACCTCTGTCTCCATCGCTACCAGGGTAATGCCTATTTTCCTCGGCTTGTTATCGCTTTACCTAGGAATATAGACAACCATATGGATTCTTAGATAATTTTTAAAAAAAATAAGTCACAAGTGAAGTTTAAGTCACAATCGGAATAAGGAGCGAATGATTGCATGGGTTGAGAAGGGATTAGAGGATGTACGGGAGGATTAGTATGCTTGGTGTGTCAGGTGGTTAAGAAGAGCATGTAAATGGAAGATTTCATAGGGGATACATAAAAGAATAATTCAGGGTTGGAAAAGTATACGTGTGTGTGTGTGTGTGTGTGTGTGGCCCACCCCCAACCTAGAGGGTAAGACCACATGGTGGGGAGTAAGTCCACCATATGGAACTTACTCCCCACCTACTAATAATAAGTGAATAAAAGTGAATCTATATGATAAGTGTCAAAATGAAAAATTGATGCCAATAGTAAATACGTAAACCAATTCTGTAAAATAGATATAAAAGTCAATAAAAAATAATGCGGATCACAAAATGACTAGAGATTATCCATGCTAAAGAATTATCCAATGGGTGTAAATTAACTGTATGGCATTAGCCCAACTAGAGGCTAGTTGGAGTACCAAAGTGTGTGTTTAGATTAAAAAGTCCCATCAATAATTGAGCCATAAAATTAATTCCATCAATTGGATAAAAAGTAAAAAAAGGAAAACATATAAGGAAAATATGCTTGACATCTAAGTTTAAAAATGCAACAACTAGAGTTTGTAAAAATTTCCCCCAAAATTAATAATTTTTCATATTATTGAGTTTGACAAACACAATATTGAAAAAAGATGTCAAATCCTCAGGCAGCCCATGTTTTAAGGTCAGGGTCCACTTACCCTGCCACCATCCAAACATACTAGGTGTTAGAGCATCATAGTTGCATTTGGGTAGATAGGTAATGCTAGTTTTCCCCGGCTTGTTATTGATTTACCTAGGAATATAGACAATCATATGGATTCTTAGATAATCTTTAAAAAAATTAAGTCATAAGTAGAGTAAGGAGCGAATGAGTGTATGGGTTGAGAAGGGATTAGATGAGGTATGGGAGGATTAGTGTGCTTGGTGTGTGGGGTGGTTAAAAAGAGAGTGCAAAGGGAAGATTTGATGGGGGGACATAAAAGAATAATTCATTGTTGGGAAAGTATCCATGCGTGTGTGTAAAGAAATAAGAGTCTGTGCACGTGAGATACATTTACTAATCAAAATTATTGTGTGTGTGTGTGTGTGTGTGTGTGTGTGTACATATGTACATACACACACACACACACACACATACATACATACATACATATTGATTGAGAGAGAGAGAGAGAGAGAGAGAGATGGCATATGTAGATATAATATATTACATATATCTTTTAAGTACTATTATAATTGATGTGACATGCCAAAATATTCATTATATGTCAAACTAGATTTGTGGCAGGCAGTCTTTCTACCGTGGAGCAAGTAACTACTAAGTCGAAATTGAAGCTGAATCCTAATATTTTATCAATTGTTTAAGGAAAAAAGAGAATAAGTAAAATAGTGGACATGAGACGCAACACAGGGTCCGTTAGGACCCGATCCTCCCTGCAAATGTTAGGAGTGGTGATTTATTATTAATTTTGTGATGTCCATATTTTGGAAGTTGAAGTCGATACAATAACTTATCCTCATTGTAGTTTTTACAATATTGTCACATGGACTATAACCATATAAATAAAGTAGGCATCCTTCAATCTTGCATCCATGTTGGATTTCCTTACTCCCTCGCATCGATAACATGCATTAAACAACAGGAATGTTGTAAGAATTCAGATTGAAAACAAAAAATTTTGAATGGACCAGTAATTGAAAATATCTATATTCTAATATATAATATATAATTATCATAACCACACATAGTGTGGATGGGGAGGCGGCGTGCTTTCCTCCCCAAAGAGTTATAATCCGAGAGAACGGGCCCTTCCTTGGGTGCCGAGATAACGCCAAGCATATTAGCGCCGAGGATAAGTCTCACGAATGGATAAGAAATTGGCATATCACCTAAATGTCAATAGTCGTAATTGTAGTCGAACGCCGAGAGACAATATCCAAAAAACTTACCAGTGTGATCCTTAAAGGATCTGCATGTGTCCTTGCGAGGGATGATTCCAACATTCTCAGATAGTTCAGTAGACTCTGGACAGCACAAAAAGGTAACTATCATTAGACGAAGTCCAAAGTAGAGCACGCAACATTCTCACTCTCCACTTAGCCAGCGTTACGTGCCTCTCCAACCTTGGGAAAATGGGAGTTTGATCATTGTAGTAAGTTGAGCTTTTAGGCTTGTGAGAGTTGAGCATAAGGTCACTGCGAGGCTCTTCACAGCCTCACACGCCAATAAGCCCAAACTTGCAAATCAAGTAGACCATCTCTTCAAATCAAATAGGTTTGAAACATTTATATAGTCTTTTTATTGTGAAAAGCACCTATATGCTTTTAGTGCTTTAGTTAAAAGCTTAGCTTTTACATCAAACGAAATCAAGGGCATAAGATGAAGCCAGATCAAGGGCTTAGATTCACAACACATGGCTCAAGGGGGTGTGAGAAACCCCAAACATCTCCCTAGGCTGCCTACCGTAAATATTCAATAGACTATTGTAGATGCATCATGCATATGTATCTATGACATTACATATGACTAACTATAAAGTATATTGTATCGTAGTGCTCACTGTTAAGTTAGGAATTAAGTTATAACTTATAGCCAGAAATTAAACTTGAAAGTTTATAGAACATATAGTATACTACATAGCAAAACATAATGTAGTATCGCAAGTGATAACTCACAACAATAAGGTATCTACTTAGTACTATCAAAGTTGAAACTTCAAAATAAAAAGCGTGTAATGTCCAAATAGCAGTTGTTGGCACCGCATGTCCTTTTTTACCTTCTCTATCACATTGATTGCCATGTCAACCTCCAAACTTGCTTTTTTGAGTCTCACCTTTGCAACCTGCAACATATTATGAGAGTTCACTACCTCTGGCATTATGTATGTTGTGAGCAATGTGCCATGGCCACTTGAAAACTGAACATGTCAATTTAATTCTTTAGTCCTTGGTCTTTCTAGGCTTACTAAACATAGTGAGCCACTCTTGTTTTGGAAGGCCCACATCTGCTAGCTTTGTGGGAACTTTCTAGTTATAATGAGGTCATAAACCTCATGAAAATCTCAAGAATTATGATAGAACCTCCTCGATACAACCTCAAGTGATGACCATGACATTCCTATGACTCAAGAAGCAAAGATCACAACGCAAGCTGAGAGCAAGAGATGTTTTAGCTGGTCAACAAGTCTCCTGCAATGGTGCAGACTTGCAAACAATTTTATAGCCTTCACACTTTCCCCAGTCGAGTAAGCAACTCCCTCACCAGTAGCGAGCAAGTGAGATCAACCAATACTTGACTCAAAAAGGTGGTGTCTCATAAAGTTCTATGGAAAACCTGATGTGTGTGTGTGTGTGTGTGTGTGTGTGTGTGTGTGTAGAGTAAAACGTCCCATCAATAATTGATCCATACAATTAATTCCATCAATTGGATAAAAAGCTTAAAAAGGAAAACATATAAGGAAAAAATGTTTGAGATATCTAAGTTGAAAAATACAACTAGAGTTTGCAAAAAAATTTACTAAAATTAAGACTTTGTAATAATATTGAGTTTGACAAACACAACATTGAAAAAATATATCGAATCCTCAGGTTCCAAGGTCAGAGTCCACTTGCCACCATCCAAAAAAACTAGGTGTTAGAACATCATAGTTACAGTTTGGATAGACAAGTAATCCCTATTTTTCTCGGCTTGTTATCGCTTTACCTAGGACTATAAACAACCATATGGTCTCTTAGATAATTTTAAAAAAGTTTAAGTCATAAGTGAAGTTTAAGCTACAAGTGGAGTAAGGAACGAATGAGTGTATGAGTTGAGAAGGGATTAGAGGAGGTATGGGAGGATTAGTGTGCTTGGTGTGTGGGGTGGTTAAAAAGAGAGTGCAAAGGGGAGATTTTGTGTGTGTGTGTGTGTGTGTGTGTGTGTGTGGGGTTAATGCAACGACCACTAAGTTGCTACGACAGAAGTCAATACTTTATCTAACCTACCGCATTAAGGACCTGCCACATTACAAAGTCGTTGCTATAACTTAATCGCTTTATTGAAGTCGCTACTATACCAGAGTCATTGCTATACCAAAGTTATAAGGAGTCACTACTACAATAAGGAGTCACTGATTAAAGCTTAACGCAATGCAGTGACCTGCTAACGCAGTGACCTGGGAGTCACTACTTTAAGGCTAGCACAGTGACATGCTGCTTTAAGCCCAAAATTGCACCTTGGCTGAGATTAACTGGAGCAACTTGGCAAAGTGACCAACTTATGCAATTGAAGTCTAATAGAGGGTTAGGTTTTGACCCAGAGATGGAGGACAATACTTGTAAGAACATTCTACCTGACCCATCGAACACTACCTACCTGCCTACATATCTATTGTGGTTGCCAAAAAATTGTGGTATGTTTTTCTTGGATGGACATTATAGGAGTGCATAGAAGAAGACGAGAACATATGAGTGACTGGTGTTGTGTAATTGAGAATGCAACAAAGATCTGAGAAAACTCTTTATAAAGATGTAATAGGTAGGAAAAACAATTGATAACTCCTATCAAGACAAATTGTTGAAAGATAATTATTCCAACAATCAACTTGGCAATTGATCAACATTAGCAAGCACCATTGAAACCTGCTATGGCTTGACAAAAAGCAAATTGAAGTGGCAATCATGCTATCGACAATAGGAATCAAGCTTTACAAGGCAAATGCAACCAATCCTTTCTCAATTGGCATTGCTTTCTTGAGGCCCAACATGACAAGTGGCAATCTCTTACATAGCAACAAAATCCAATAGTCGAGTAGAAATTGCCCAAGCCACAACTTAGTCTTCCACTCCTCAACTTATCTTACAAGTATTGAGGTGATTGGAAAATTGCATAGGGCACATCAACCACAACCCTCAACTCATCAACATAGCATTGCCCAAGTCTACTATTCAAGCAACGTGAAACCTTCTAACAAATTGTAGGCAAACTTTTCAACAATACAATCATCAAAACATGACTCTCCAATAAAAGGAAATTCACAAAATTGCTCAAATGGAAAGGTAATAGTAGGAACGAAGAGAAAACAATGAGGCAATAACAATGTAAGAATTAAGCCTATATGTCTAACATGCATACACACTTAGGGATACCAATGATGGGGGCTCTAGGATCTCGAAGGCTAAGCAAAGCAAGACAACGATAGGATCATAAGCTTTGATTCCATTCGAAATTGCTCAATTCAACTCCATTCCAAATAGCTTAAATATATTACTTCTTATCAAAGGTGTTCACCATTTAGGCAGAACTTAGCTCTTCCACTCCTCGACTTATCTTACAAGTATTGAGGTGATTGGGATTGCACTAGGCACATCAACCATAACCCTCAACTCACTAACATAGCATTGGTAATATCATGCATATGGTAATGCGACTCACTATTCATGCTCCACAAAGACATGAAGGAGGAGCCTGGCATGTTTGCTACCCTTATCTAAATGCCCATGAAATTCTCCCATCAAGGTAGAGCTCTTTAAATGAGCAACTAAGGAGGTAATTTTTCATTGTGTGATGGTCATTTTTGCCTCGAGTTGCTTCAATAGATCGTAACAGAGGAGTAGCATCATATTGATAGCAACCAAAACATACACATCAGTACAAAAAAGCCAGCATGGAGGTCTTTGCCTCTGCTACAATTAATGGATACAAAGAGACAGGGTCTCATATTTTAAGGATTGCAAGTATGCACACTGTTAAGGACCTTATCCAACAACCATGACCAACATGGTCACCTGTACATCCGACCCAACCAATGATGAGCATGCTCCCAAAAAAGTCTTTTTTCTGTCTACTAGCATGAGTTGGAGCAAAGGAACAAGGCCACTACGGCCATACAACATTGCACACAATAGAGATGACTCGTCGTATGCATCGCTCCCGTCTTGCTTCATATAATAAACTATTGTACACGATCATTGCTGGCTATGTAAAATAGATTGAAAGCTTCCTCAAAATGGTATGCTATCATTATAAATCCGAAACCCAAAACCCATCACTTGTAACGTGTCAAGTAGGCCTCCATCATGAGGTATGCCAAAACCTAAAACCTATTACCGAAAACTTGTCAAGAAGGCATTCATCAAGAGGGGACAAGGCCACTTCTCGTCTACATCGCTCACTTCTGCTTCATATAATAAACCATTTTACAAGGTCATCACCACCCCATGTGAAATAGATCAAAAGCTCCCTCAAGATGGTATGTTATCATTATAAAACCGAAACCCAAAACCCATCGCTTGTAACTTGTCAATAGGCTTCCTTCGTGAGGTACACAATCACCCTAAAACCAAAACCTAAAACCCCCTCCCAAAAACTCATCAAGGCATCCATCAAAGAGGGTATATTATACCCTTGAAACCAAAACCCAAAACCCATTTTCTAGAGTTGGAACTCACTACCTAAAAGTTGTCAAGAGGGCATGCTATCACCTCAAAACCAACTCATTCTTGAGCCCAAAACCTACCAACAAAGGCTCCGACAAGAGGATGTGGTCACCTTGAAACTTAGAACACATTTCTCAAAGCCCCTATCCCATTACGCCGAAAACCCAGAGCCCAAAAACCGAAACCCATTTGTCTGAACACAAAACCCTCTTGCTAACACCCAAAGCCTTGAAACCCACAACACCAAGACCTATAACTTTCCTATCCCTAAGCTACAAGAGATCCATTCTTTGGAGGAAGAGAAGTAAAGGGAGTAATGAGGAAGAACCAAAATTAAGATGAACCAGATTAATTTGGGTTACTCTTTGCAAAACTACCAAGGCCATATGAAACTTAAAGGGAGTCAATATACAATCAGGAGCATATTGCAAAATCACGCACACAATGGAAGGGCATCATTCCCTTAAATATACCCACCTTGAAACCAAAACCCAAAACCCGTTTTCTAGAGTTGGAACTCACTACCTAAAAGTTGTCAAGAGGGCATGCTATCACCTCAAAACCAACTCATTCTTGAGCCCAAAACCTACCAACAAAGGCTTCGACAAGAGGATGTGGTCACCTTGAAACTTAAAACACATTCCTCAAAGCCCCTATCCCATTAAGCCAAAAACCCAGAGCCCAAAAACCAAAACCCATTTGTCTGAACACAAAACCCTCTTGCTAACACCCAAAGCCTTGAAACCCACAACACCAAGACCTATAACTTTCCTATCCCTAAGCTAAAAGAGATCCATTCTTTGGAGGAAGAGAAGTAAAGGGAGTAATGAGGAAGAACCAAAATTAAGATGAACCATTAATTTGGGTTACCAAGGCCATATGAAACTTAAAGGGAGTCAATATACAATTAGGAGCATATTGCAAAATCACGCACACAATGGAAGGGCATCATTCCCTTACTCCAACCATGCTAGCAGACTAAGAAAAAACATGTCTATGTCCCAAGGCATGTCAAGCTAATGGCCTTTTCTTTTTTGAGACAACAAAAAGCTCGCAAGCTTTACTCATCGTGAAGTAAAACCGCAACCTCCTCGATCATGGATTTGAGTAGCTTAGTTGACCAACAACTTCAATGAAGCCTTTTTCTTCAATGAACAATAAAAATTTGGATGGCTTTCTCAAGATACCCATCTTTTTAATCATGTAGTCGTCTTACCAAAATCATTTGGTCTAGGGGGAATGCATTGAGCCGAGTCCCCAACCATACTCTTCACTATTAATGCCTTTGACAAGATATGCATGTTCAATCCCATTAGACTAATGTCTTGATTTAATTGATACCAACCGTGATGAATTCATTCATCTAAGGTGGCAAAAACATCCCAACATTGTTAAGGTGCAGTCACATTTCAACCATCTCGCTACATGTAATTTCTGATTACACTTCCCTTTATAATTAAAAGAGTGCTCAAAGCATCCCACCCCTACCTTGCAAGCCAAACATGTAGGCCATAGTTTGGGCTAGTTATAAACCAACCACTAGTCTATCATAAAGGCTATCCTAAAGGGAGCAATAACTCAATGAAAGGTCAAGTAGGGAGGGCTAAATTCAACCAAAAAGCTCCTGCCTTTAGCAATTCATGGTCTATAGATAGGTCTATCCACGCTCAATGGGAGTGCATGAGCCCTAATAGAATGGTGAGATGTCCACTTGGTGCACCCCTTATATGGAACCTATTGGAGCATCTTTTACTCTTGTGCATGAAGAATGTTTGGCTTGTTCTTTTGGCCTCTACACTACACATACATCTCTTGCTGGTCACACCTAACAGAAGACTTAAAACAACAGCAGCTGCAAATTAACAAGATATTCTTCATGTAACCAACTTAGTAATGGCTATAGTTGGCACAATTCCATCATCGTGAAAGGAAGTACAATATCAACAGTAAAGATTGCTAGGTTTGGGAGAATGGCTCACCCCAGGCTAGAAGTGATATCTATATAAGCTGTACCATTATCAGGTCAGTTTATGAACATGATCCTCTCTGTAGGAAAGGCATCCTTCAAGCACACAAGCTATGATTAGCCAACTTTACTTCAAGATTGACCAAAAGAGGCACGATTGAATATGCAAAATATTATAGCTTTTGGATGTGTGTGTGGGGTGCGTGTGTGTGTGTGTGTGTGTGTGTGTGTGAGAGAGAGAGAGAGAGAGTTGAGGGAAGAGGGGGGTTGGGCTCATAATTGTTCAATTCTATTCCTAGTAAAGGTACTTCTCTACTCTGCAATTTGCTTTCATGATGCAGGCTCCTCTTTGACACAAAAAGTGCTCCAGATGATTCCACATAGTTCACCTTTCACATTACCAGTTCTTTCTAGTCCTTTGATCCTCTTTCAATAAGTGGTTACTCCAAAACAAAAATATCGTGGCTTGCACCCCATGCAACTCATATAACAACGTGTTCAATATTCCTTATTTTCCAGCATCTTCTGCTCAAAAACCGTAGCCTTGAGCTCCAACATTCATTAATACCAAAGTGAAACGATCTCCTTTCTCTGAGGCTGAACTGCAAGATTGTCAACAGAATCTTAAGTCATTAACAGAATCTGAAGAAATGACTAAGGCTAAGTGGTTCCAAGCATAACTCAGTCGCTCATCTGTTCAATTTCTCTAACCACTAAGGAGTAGAAACAAATTTAGCACTTCACATAACAGCAGCCATTCTGGTAGCCAACCAGATTAGACCATATACCTTATACACTTGAAGGCCAAATCTCAATGCCAAAATTAACTCCAATCACATTGGAGGCCTACTAGAACTGAGCAGTTGACCAACAATCGCTGTTACCTGCATGGATACTCAAGTCAAAATACAATCAGATCAACAGAGAGAAGCACAGTAACAACTGGCAGACTAACTTGTCTTGACATTTGAAAAGCCACTAGTATAATCATTCTTCCATCCGAATTCATATCAGAATTCTAACGCCAATTTATCAAGCATAAGTGTCTAAAATTGACGATGCCACAGCATTCCAGGGTAAAAGATGATCTATGGAATAACATCTTTCTGAGCAAATATCTTTTTCTTTTAACGATAAAGAAAAAGGCCAATAATAGAATGTATATCCTTCGAGAGTGTTCCACAGAAGATTAAAAAGAAGAAAAACAACCTATCAAGCATAGAAAGCCTCTTTAGATATATACCTTTGTAAGACTAGAATAAGTCCAATCATACAAATTTAGATTTTTTGTTGTTCTAAAGACCAAAAATCTACACTGCCCACATGGCAGCCATGCTGCTGCTCATGTGTCAGTCTCTCAATCCCTAGGTTCACCCCCCCCATGCTCTCCTCATATGGGGGCTTACAGATGGGGAGGTGACCCTTCCAACAAAGCATGCGCCACAACCGATTGGAATGGATGGCAAGCATAGCATTCAGACTGTCCACCAGCTCCTAGAATGGTTCAGCCCCTCTTTGATACCCAATGAAGAAATGAATATACACAAATGAGGGAAATCCAAATAAAAAAAGAGGCTACTACTCAATGGAAGCTAGAGAGTGCAAACAGAAATGAGCGCAACTTAGGAATTAAGCCCTAAAGTCTTATGTGTGTGCCCAAACCCTTGCAGAAACCTAACAGAGATACTAACCAATGCAAGGGCAGGATCTACCCTAAAGGGAGGAGACTACTCCACTCACCGACATTATATAGTGCTAATACAAATGGACAATGTCAATTCTGACCACAATGTGATGTCATGGACATCTGATTTGATAAGAAGCAAGAAGTAACCCACTAGGCGCAAGTTCACAGCAAGCAATGCATCCAACTCTGAGGAGGAAAAATAAACTAGAGTTTACAAAATCATCATGATATTAAAAACTACAAAGAATCACATAATTAAAATTTACCCGAATATTGTCTTCACTGTTTAATTGAAAGTTGCATACATGACCACAAGGAAAATATTGCATGTACCTGCCAATATTTGTGCACACATCTGTCCACACAGCTATTTTCACCAACATTTAGGTCTGCATCTCTGTACCTAAAAAAGTTTCAAACATAACCACAGGTTTTTTTATGCACACAGTTTGAGTATATGCAACTTACTACAATCTCTAGAACAAAGTCATCTTGCTATCCTTGTTTGACTTCCAACCATCAACATAAAATATCAAGCCTAGCAGCTCTAGCACTACAAGAGCATCCAAAACAACACTTTTTTCATTTTTCAAGAAATTATGCCATAGGGGGGGGAAATACAAGATCAAGTATCCATGAGGCGCTGACATTGGCTACCTTGCAACCTACTGGGTGAGGCACCAACCGCTTGTGTGGTGGGATATACAACCAATAGATCCCTAGATTCATGAGAATGTAGAAAATACCTTGGGCCAAGCCTTGCGCTCGATGCTCTTCCTAGAATCCTTTGTACCTTGCTCCCAAAATGCCAAGCCATATGTCAATGAAGGTGGTAACTCGTCCAATCATCACAAGGCACCTGGGTGCTACGCAAACGTGTCACGATTACGGTCTGCCTTGGCCAAGTAAGCAAGGAATAAATATTGCTTCTATGTGAAGAGTACGCCACCCCTCCAAAAGCCAAGCTACCATTCCCCAAGTGAACACTCATCATATGCATCTCACCACGCTACAAAGCACGCCGAATACATATCTTGTTAGAGGTCACTATGAGCCACCACATGTGGATGACATAGGGTCTAGATACCACAAAGCACAAAGTGGGGGAATAGGAGGAGGAAGCAGAGCCCAAGAGTGGGTTATGCATGATGCATGCATGGCTACCAAGACTCTACTGTCGGGGCCATTCACTACCAGAAAGCTGAGAGATTATCTCAGTGAGCACTACTAGATCCCTTGCACCAAAGGGTAGCTTCATAAGCAATTTGAGACTCTCTTGAACTCCTATTGTGTAATAGTGACATGTGCCATCCCTACTCATTTGCTCCAGTCATGCAAACAGAAAGCCCTTCAAGCACCACTAGCCAAAAAATTAGGACCTTCCCTGATTGATGACTGGTCCAAAGCTATGCTTTGACATCCTGAGAATGGTGATTGGTCAGCATTGCCTAAAGTCGGCTCTGCCTCTCCTTTTAGTGATATGACATGCATATGCAAGGCAAAGAGAGGGGCATCAAAGGCATCATCTCCTATGTATTTCTATAACAGCAAGGCCCATAAGGCCTCAAGCATCTCACTATCTATGAACAGAGCTTTCGACCGACTCATCATGAACTTAATACCACCATGGAGTCCTACACCAAGATCTCCTTATGTGCCACCTATCTCTAGAATGTGGAGCCCTCTACTAAAAACACATAGCTATAGAAATGGGTGATCATCTCCAAGGTCTCCTAGTAGTCCAAGCTATATCCCTACTAGCTTGGGCTAGTGTTCTACAACTCGTGAGTCATCCTATCTCTTTATTGCACCTACTAGATTTAGGAAGAATGGTCAGAGTATTTTGCTGATTTGGCTTTAACCGCTTGTAACTGAGCCTTGATGCACTCATACAATCCACTAGCATAGGCAAGCCGAGTTGTTGCTCTCAAAGTCTCGTAAAAAGAATGCTCATTCTTTCTCCCAAAGAGACTAACATCAACTGAGTGATTGATCCTACATCCTTACATTGCTCCTTTGAATGGCCTTCGTGGTCCACTGCACCCTAGAGGGGTCTCCTCTAAAGACCACATGTGTAATGGCCTCCTCGTAAAGATAGTTGAAAATCCTCACGCTCATTGTGGCAGCCTTCGCTCATGGCCCCTTCAAGCAATGGACTCAAGAGAGCTGGTCTAATATTGTGATTCTAAAATCCCTATACAACCTCCTTTCTATATAGCCCAATCAACAATGCAAAACCGGTCCAATCCCTCCAAAAGGTTGTCATGTCTTTGATGTTAGAAGATGGGAGAAGATGAGAGTAACTAAAGTTAAATGAACTTACTTCTTTTCAATGCATTTATCAAAGCATGACTGAGTCAACCTGCATAATGAATAAAACAAAAGCGTCAACTTTATCGACCAATGTTTTGCCCAAATAAAAACTTTATCGACCATTGTGAGAAATAAGTTAAATCTTTTGATGCAAAAATACAGCTTTAAATCCCTCCTCTTCTAGTTATAGCAAGCACACAAAATTAGTTCTAACATATCCAAGTCCACAAACATCAACCAAGTTTTTTATATTTTAAAAAATCTTACTTGTTGAAAAGCTCAACTCTATACTCCATTTCTTGTTGAGCCATCCCGACCACCTGCCAACAACATAAGTTTGATGGATGTATCTCACTTTTAGCATTTAATCATGTACAAAACTTAGTATAAAGTATGACGATCATCACATTTCATTTCATTTGATTAGCAACGTAATATCATGCAAATCTCAAAAGCTGATAACACCT